>NW_010187129.1:241948-268774 GCF_000695765.1 Mesitornis unicolor | reverse complement strand
GGGAAAGAGAAAACCAACAACTGAAGGGAGTATGTAAGTTAGTCTTATTGTAGGGACTGTTTCTCTTCCCTTTACACTGTGGGCTGCTGACCCCTCAGCATGCCCAGTGACAAGACTCGTCCCATCTCTGTCCATGGTGGCAATTTCCGTTAGTTTCAGTGGGAGATGTCTGAAGATGAGATACAAGACTTTGACAGGTATTTGAGCCTGCAACTTGTGTGGCTAGTGCCTTGCTTGCTGGAGATTATTCTTCAAGCAGTTAGCCCCAGTATTTCTTTCACCTCTGTTTTCATTGTTGCCCAAAAATACTGCATGACAGCAGTTATTCCTTACCCGGCTCAAACCATGTGAGCAAAGTGCAGCAGAGCTCCGACAGCACAACCGTGACTTTCAGTGTGGAAGGTCTCCTTGACTACAGTGCTGCAACTCCCAAAGTTGCCTCTGCTTCAGCACTCACATAAAGCACAAATTTTTAAGGCCCGCACAAAATCACTCAAAGCGATTTTCCGATGATGAGTGCATGAGTAGTGATACTCTAGAAGTATTACTGTTATCAAATATGTACCTAGAAACCAAACATGTTTGTTTTGTTTTGGAATGTAATAAGCCTGGGAGGTAATTTGCATGTGAAGGATGTTCCCAAGTTACAGAGTATGACTCTGAATTGGTGGCAGGGCTATTCATGTGCTTATAGTTAAGCTTATACCAGAGCACTGTGCTGGTTAAGTACTGGTGTGTCTCTATTTACTTTTTAGTGAGCATTAGATGAGATCATCAGTAAACATGCTGATTACTAGTCTTAATCCCCAGATCAATTGCTAACACCTTGGGAATGTATAAATCATATGTGTAATTTTGTTGGTTTTCAGTAAAGGGTCATTTGTGAAGGGAGCACGGGATATTTTCTTCCCAGAAGCTGCTGTGAAGGAGCTTGATCTTGCAAGGTGCTACATGTTCTTCATTCTTGTTAACGCGTCTCCGGGAAACAGCACCCTGCATGATCAGACCCTGATAAACACAAACCATAGCAGTGGCTGACCTCTATGGGTCACTCACGTTGTTCAGCAGACTAAATGCTTACGGACTTGATAGTTGCAGTATATTAGGCTGTTGCTGGAAGCCAAATAAATTGCAGAGTGCCAGTTTCAAAGGATTGACTTTATCCATTGTGCAGCAACATGTGAGCAGTTGGGACGTAGCAACCTGCAGAGAAGAACCATAGCCATCGTTTTTATCTCTGCCAAATATTGTGCTGTACTCAAATAATCATAACTTCTAACCCATAAGGCAGCTTTCATAGTTGGCAATAGCATGTCAGGATCTGGTGATGCCAAACGGATCCTCCAGTAGCCTTGAACCCTCCGTGCTATGGAGGACATACCCTGATGCTGGATATGTTTAGATGTTAAGCAGAGATGCTGCCTGCAGAACAGCCAGGCTACGTCCTTCATAGATGATCTATCAGCTATTTGCAGGTTAAGGGTGTGTGGCTTCTGAAGTTTGTATATTTTGCAGATTGCTTGTGCCATAGTCTTCAAAAACTGTTAGCTTTTAAGACAAGCAGATGGCTTTAACAAAATATATTTGCTGGCATCTGGAACAGGTGGATCTGGAGTCAATTTATGTAGTGTAATTTTTTCCACACCTCTTTTGGAATAATTTTATACCCTGGAGCCACCTAAGATGCTTATTATGTAGCCAATAGGGAACAGCTTCTGTCTGACTACAGAAGATTTTACACATCCTTTATAGCTAATGCCTAGATTGAAATGCAAAATTTAGTGCTGGGAGTGCACGTGAATTTGTGAAACTCCTTGGAGAAAATGTGGGTGCATGTATCAGTGAATGAATTATGCTCCTCCATAGACAGAGAGGGCTTTTTCTAGTGGTAACAAATGTCCTGTGTTCAGTGTTTGTCATTTTAAAAGTAGTATTTTTCATTTCAAGTACAAACCTGTGCAGGTTACTGATGTAGAATAGAAATGAAAAAATAGCTTTAACTTTATTTGAAATGATAACAGAATGAAAATTTCTGATGTGGTATGAAAATGGCCCGACTCAGAGATCAAATTGGTGTTTCCAAACTATGGCTGTAAAAGTTATGACTAGTAATGTGAGAAAGGAGAGGATCCTACCTGTCTTCCCGAGGGGCAGGAAACAAACTCCAATGAGACCTTGGCCACATCCTCATTCTTGCAATAGAGTAGGGCCCTACCTGGCTGTGTAGACTCATGGTAACTTCAAAGAGGTTTTGAGTGGGCGTTGGGACCATCTGCACAACTCAGAGGCAGGATTAGTAATGAAACCTGGAAACACTTTGGGGCCAGGCTCTAAAGGGAAGAGGCTGCTGGCTATGGATGACCGCTTGGTCAGGTTTAATTGCTTTGCTGTGTTTCCTGGCCACATGGAAGTTGTTTAGCCTGCTGTTTCAGCGAAATGTTGCTTATTTATCTCCTACAATACTGATATACAATAGATCAAATATTAGGGAAAAAATAAGAAAGAAAAGGGTAGAAAGTTCACTATGGATAATTCAGTTTGATAGGATAACACACTAAATTCAAGAACATAGAAAGAGATGCGTTTTGGAGCCTGTGTATATAATGCGGGGAAGGAAAAACTGGCTGTGTCTCAAAAGTTTGTTAGAGTGATTACAGATCCCCCTGCCCTGCCTCACGTTCCTTTCTCTGCTCTCTCTTCCCGATTGAAGATGATCGTCTGCCAGAAGGAGACTGTCGAACACATGGCTTGGACAGGGCAATCAGTCTATATTTATAAATCACTTAATATTTCACTCTCTGACCTTTCTGGAGTTGGCTCCACATATGAAGGGCATTTTCATTAAAAATACAAAGCTGAGACTCAGTTTCTGCCTGTGTCCAAGGTGCTCCTCCAGTCAAAGAGAGCTTAGGTTTTAGTTGTAATTGCAGCTAGTAATAACCTACTTAAAATAAAAGACAACAGGGGGAAGGATATCATGAGTAGCTTGTGGTAGGATAAAGATACATACTTTATTCAACTTGAGCAGAATAGGACTATGCACTGTAACTGTTAAACCATGACAGCTGTTCCAGTACTGATGAAGGATGATGTCAAGTGACACGTAATACAAATTATGACAAATTCTGCAGTTCCTGCTTTGTGAGTACAAGTTGCCCTTATTTCCGTTTTGACAGCAATGCTCAGCAGTCAGAAGTAAGGAGAGAGAAACTGAGGCATAAAAGGGCTACGGCCTGGAGAGTTTTGTGCTCACCTATTAAAGATATCATGAAACATAATGATGCAGAGAGGTGCCAAGTATGATTGCTAGTGACTGAAATCAGTACAAATTAGACTTTGAGGCCTGTGAAAAGTCTGGTCTTATGTGACTTGCTCAAGGTCGTAGAGTGTGTTGGTGGTAGAGGCAAGGTTACAACCCCTGAAAACACCTATTCAGGTACTTAATTCTAAATACAGAGTTAAATGCTATGAATGAAATGTTTCATCTCATTGCTTTCCTGCATCAGAGACCTGGATTTGTGCCTTACAAGACTGTACATTTATCTCCTTCCTAAAAATTGCCAGTAGATAACTTGATTGTGCAAATCCTTTACTCACCTGAGCAGTTCAGTTCAAGTTAGTGCGACTACAGTCTGAGAAAAGAAGTACCCTGATCACATGTGCACAGTTGGTCCCAACATTTTGAAGATGAACTCAGGATCATTCCTGTATTTTGTATTTTTATATGCACACATGGACATGTATAAATATAGATTGAATTAAAACAAAACCAAGTGATTAACGTCTTTAAAATTTAACATTTCTTCCCCCTTAACCAACAGAAATTGTTCCTGAGAGAGTAATTTACTAGATACCTTCTATATTTGTCTAGGGCTGTACATCAGGAATACAAAACATGATACTGCTAATGCTGTGTTCCCTCTAATGGGTCTTTGAAATATTGAACCAACTTATATTTGGAATGAGCTTTGCACACCTCCTTGTCTGTGGTTGCTTTGCAAATCCAGGCTTCACTGCTTTGCCTTGGAGAATTATGAGTTTATTATACTCCTGGAATGCTAATATAACTTCGTTTTCCCCCTAAATTTCTTCTTCATATTTATTTATTGATTCTTCATTTGAGCACAGTTTCGCAGATAATGATGGCACTACTGAGAATAGCTGGTGTGAGTTAATTTTAAGAAGGCTGAATTCAGTTGCAATGCCATCCTTCTTTGCCAAGAATCTCTCTATGAAGTTCGTAAGCTGAGGCATCCAAAATGCTAAATTAGTTAAGATGACTGGATAAGACTACTCCCAATGTTATATTTCGTTCCTGGTTTCATAAAGACAAAGTGTATCAAGGCTGACAAACCTAAGTTTAATTTTTTATTGAAAACTCATTGGCAGATTTGCAGATGATAGACTTCAGGGAAGCAGTCTTTTCTGCGGTGACTTGGTCCTTACGGAAATGAGGAACACTGACTTGTGAGACAACACATGTGAACTCGATTTTTAGCATTTCACTCTTCAGTTTACATCTTACTTTTGATTTCTGGTATTCTTCCCCATGTAGTTCTTCCTCCCATGGTGATCGACCCTAACTCCAGAAAGTTGCTTTCAGTCCTTTTAGCTGTCATCCCTGAAGGCACAGAACTTGGTGAAGTGTTTAAAATTCAGCAGCCCTTGCAATTACGTCACCTCTTAGTTTTTCAGTTGCTAGATTTTTGGTCCTGTTACGCTCTCATCTTGAGAGCAGATACATAGCAGGAGATAAGGACTAGAAAGTTGGAAGACAGAAAACAGTGATAGTGGTATAGGAAGCTTTTGGCATGAGGAGCCTGGTATGATCGATGCCTGGTGATGAACTGGAGTAGCTGTACTGGTAAAAGGCGGCAGCAGCAGGTTTTTACTGGCAGAGGAGGATGGCTGGGAGATGGGTACGGACTGCAACAGCAGCACTGCTTGTAAATCAGAGCAGTGGGGTACCGGAGGAGCTCTTTGCAGGCAAATGTCACAACATCTGTCTGCACTTTGCCTGGGCGTAACCAGACCCTCTCCTTCACTCAGGAGCACTGCGATGTAGGCAAAGAGCACAGAGACACTTTAAACTGAGGGCAGAGTTCAGGGTGAATTTCTGGTGGGGAAGCCATCCCGTTCCTGCAATTGTAAGATCTGAGCCTGCAGAATAAAACTCACTTTTGCAATCTGTACCAATGCATGAAGTGTTACTCATTTCAGTGAAATGACCTGTGGATGAGAATTTACTGGCCTGAGTCCTTGATTGCTAACACAAGGCAAACACTCTTACACTATTTCCAAAAGTTATACTAGTGTCCAGTTGGGCTGCACTAACCTTAACTGTATTATCTGTGGTCTGAGAGGACTAGAACCTTCCCATAAGCAATGCAATTTCTGTTTTTAGTTTGGAAAGATGTTATCATTTAATGAAAACTCTTTGTTTTCTGGCAGCCTGGTGTGCTCTCCATTTACAGAGCTTTCAAAGGACTTGGACGTCCCTGAAAAGTGCAAGAGCCCAGTTCTACTCACAGATCCACTGGTGCAGCCTCATGGAACACCTGCGGTTGTGCTGGACTGAGGATCAGTAGTATGAGCCCAGAAACTCAGTACCTATGGGAAAGGATTGCATACTGATGATACTGGTCCAGAGGCACTCTCCAAAATTAGGTCTGCAAGATGATGCTGTTGCAAAACCCAGCACCAAGAAAACCATTTCTGGTTTTAATGAAAACAAACCCCAAAACAACAAGATCTCTATTTCTGTTGAATTTTAAGCTTCCCAAATGTTTGAGGATGAGATGCAGAAGTGATTGATTAGAAACAGAAGTAAAATAATGAGGCTTGCTTATTTTTTGCTTTTCCCAAGCTGATTCAACTGAGGAAGTTAAAAAAAACCCCAAAACCTCTGAAGTTTTAACTTGGGTTGAGTAAGACTTTTCTCCACAAATAGACCAAATGAACTATTGAAGTGCTTCAGTGAAGTTAGCACAAGGACCTGAGCCACTGGGATTATGTACATGGCAAACTTCTACCTGGTAGAATCAGGGGTTTAAATTAATAGTGTAAAGAATTTGAAATAATCTGATGTCTGCAGTTCTAATGGTCTAAGATATTTGTAGAAGAGATAAGGGCCTGATCCGGCACCAAGGGACAACAGTAGCAAAAGTTCCATTTATGTGAGTTAAAATTGGATTTTTCATTAAAAAAAAGAAAGATCATGTCTTGCAGTTCTTATCCAAGGAGTATTTGCTTTTGAAATTGGCATACTACCTGAGTCAGGGCTGCATGAGTGGGGCCCAGGTTTTCAACCTGCCAGTACCTCTTGAAAATGCAACAGTATAATTTAGGCATCTCTTATTTGTTTTAAATAGCAGAGCCAACACGTCTGTCAGTTACAATGACTTGATAGACATGATTAAAAGGCAGGAGATCAGGAAAAATGCTTCCTTATCACAGCCAGCCCTCCCTGATGAAAAAGTAAGTGGCTCAGTGGCATATTTGCAGTTGAGGTGTAACTGAAAGCATTTTTGGAAATGTGCTTTGTAGACTGCTTTGAAATGGTGTTTTCTATTATGGCCAGTTTCTGGAACAGATTATCATGGTTGTAGGAAGCACTTCAAAGCAGATTGATGTAGGAAGATCTTTCCCTGAAAACTCTGACTTCCCTTTAAGACAGAAAGCTACAAATACGTCTGCAATCTGTGTTGTTTCAGCTACAACAGCATTTATTTGATAAAAATGGGCTGCTATTAATTTTGAAAATGCTACAAAGCACTTTGTGTTTTGCTGGCCCCTTTGTTTCACGGAGGGTGTCAGAGGTTGAGTTTCCTTTCTCCCATATCCTTCTAAATTTCTGGTTTGTATTTTTTAAAGGCTGAGATTTAAACATTTTAATGAAATATTGAGCTGCATCTGATAAACACTCAGATACTAATTTAATACATCAGTGGCCAGACTTTCACAGAACAGATCTTGATGCATCATCTCGTCCGTTCCCTGAGCTCAGATGGGATCAGCCATACCTACACCATTCAGCTGAACACAGGCTCAGCTGAACTCAGCTAAACCTTGATAGGAATTGCAGATGTGCTTAAAATACATTAATCTCTGGATTTTCACTCCCAAGCCTACCTCTATTCCAGTTCAGCAAGAATCCTAAAAACTTTACTTGTAAGGCTAAAGTCTGTATCTTTGAGAAATGAAGTCTTCTATGTACTTGCAAACACAGGAGAAAACAGCAAAAGCCACCTTTATGGCTGGTATGAAACCAGGTGGTAACAGCATAGTGAAGTGTGGTGAGATGCCAGTAAATTCTTAGTGTTTTCCAAGGATATTGAAAAGGGAGGAAGCGTGTGCAGAAAATGAAAGGCAGCAGTAAGAAGAAAGGCAAGAATCAACTTGAACTCTCTTGCTCTGCTATATTTAGTAGCACATGTAGAGGACAGGAAGAATAATTTACAAAAAAGTTGTCATGCTATTTTGTGCCTTATCCAGCCGTAATATATCAAACCCACTGCATTGTCCTTTATGATTCCTAAGTGAACAAATTTCCTTTTTACCAGGGAAGAAGCTGAGGCAAAGCGAAGTTGAATCACTTGTCTAAGCTCATAGAGGGAGGCAGTGAATGCGAGTCCTGCAGTCACAGTCGCTTTTTCTTGTTTGACAGCAGAAATATGATGAATTCTTTATGTGAAAGCAGAAGAGCCTTGAAATAGTCTCTGCCCTTTCTGGGAAATTATTTTTTCCTATAAAGCAAGGCCAAATGGTGTTGATGGATACCTTTTGAATACTTATGGTAACTGTTAGAAAATACAATTTTTAATTTTTTTTTTAATCCACAGTGTCATCAAATGAACAATTCTGACAAATTAATTTGATACCAAAGTACTATGTTGCTTTTCTTTATTGTCTCTTTCAATAACTAAAGCAATACATTCTGTATGCTATAATCCATGGATTCAGTTCAAAGTTGCTATCTTGCTATCTGAAGCCCCACCAAGACCTTTTCTTTGCTCATCTGCTCAAGCATGCGTCACTTTCCGAAGGCTGGGAGTCTCATGTTTATTACAGAAAATAACTGTTGGCAAAGAGACTCTTCCACACAACTCATGTTGGAGCTTGCCTCTTGCTTTCCTGCAGCCACACCGTGCCTGGTGTTCACTACAGAGTGTGTGAATGGAGGGGCCGAATACGCTGCGAGTTCCTGTGTCACCAAACTCTTCAGCCCTGTACATGGCACTTCTTTAACCTGTTCTTCCCTTCTCATGCATCATCTCGTCATTTAAAAACCATCTTTATTCCTTGCTCAAGGTGCTTCACTTCTTTCTTTCTCTGTTACTTAATTCCATAAAGCTTATTCCTTTATTCTAGAATAGGAGTTATTTATAAAATGTGAGTAAATGAAGTTGTCTTATGCAAAGGACCTACTCTGTTTCTTTCTGAAAAAATTGCAGATCACTTTTAAATAAGCTTCTAAAGCAGACAACTCTGTGAACCCTTTCTTGCCCTTTCTTTTTTCCAACATAGAAAATTAATAGCCAAGCACCAATTTTGCCTGTGTTTTTAGTGATCGTAAATTAATCTACTTAATAGGTAGTATGCTTCTTGCATCTACACATAATTAAAACATATTTGTTCTTAGAAACTATTCATCTAGTGTAAACCTGCTTCCTGAGTAAATATTCTTTTAATTAGTAGAACAAATAGATTGTGGGATTTGGAGTTGATTGTCACAGCATTTCTTTCCCTGGTGTCTGCTTCAGATCTGCACAGCGGAGAGGATTGCTAAATACAGCCAGGGAACGCAGCAGCAAGCTTTTTTGCAGTTTGAAAATAAATGCATCCTATGAATACTTCACACCTACAGAACCCTTCATTTGGGGATTACAAAGTGTTTTGCCATGCTGTGTGGGTATTATTTATTTCCAGTTTAGAGGAGGATAAAGTGAAACAGAGAGAGATTAAGGCCAATATGCAACATCCCCATGCTTTATTAATAGGCATAACTGTACTGAGATGTATATGGTTGTACACTACTTGCGTAGAACAGCAGAGGACATGGCTTTTCATATAATCTAATGAGGCACAGCCTCCATTTTTGGGTACTTGTTTGTGCATTTCTGGTCTCAGAGGTGCTGAAAGCTCAAAGCAGATGGAAGTCATGGAGAGCTGAAGACACTGGAGATCTTGGAGCCATGCCTCTCCAGCAAGGCACCACATTTTCATATCTGGCCACTGGTGTTTAGTGGCTGAGGACTGGGGTGTGCAGTCAGCGGCAGAGCTGAGAAAAGTGCTCAGGTGTCCTGCTGTGCAGAGCAGAATGATTTAGTCACAGATGCAGACCTTTGTCTTCATCGCAGAACTCATCCAGGAGGTTGGAAGCTCCATCTGGACAAGTACAATAGCAAAGCCATGGGCATGTCCTTTGTGTTTCTGCACTTGCCTCTGGGAAGCTGTGTGTCACTATTTCAGAGGATTTTTTATGTGGAGATGAGTAATTCCCCAGAAGTTATGGGAGGAAAAAATTTCCTGTGGGAGTGTTGAAGAGTGGTCAGCAGCTTCATGTTTCCTAACTATAGGGTAAGGAGATTCTCATAGGGGAGGGTAGATTTTAAGCTCTGACTTTCTCCTGCTGAGTTAATTAGCTGGAGTTTTAATCACTTCCTCTCCTGAGCTGGAGTTTCTTATGTAGGAAGGAGAGGTAAGAGGCCATAGCCAAATGAGAGCCCCAATTAAGGATGCAGGTGAACAAGGATTGTAAATGGCTGTCTTGAGCCTGAGCAGAAGACCGTGTCTGCCAGTGAAATACTGTTTTGACATGTCTTTAATGAAAAGAAAGGGTTTACTGTGGAGTTGACAGCCAAAACATTCTTCCTGCTGTTAAGAGTGCAGCATGCCACTGTCCTGCACTTCCTTCTGGCTTTGCTTCAGGACTGTGGGCAATGGAGGTGGCATTTGGAGGAGTCTTGAGAATGTCAGAGCTGAGAGAGGCAACTGGATGCTGTGTGCTACCATGTTAATGAGGACAGCTTTTTGTCTTTGGATGGGTTAAATTCATAAAACCATTGCCACTCACAAACATACTGACTTACAAAAATCCTGTCTTCTTACAGTTGCTGTTTTCTTTTTTTCGTGACTGGAGCCATTAGATGTAGCTGAACCTGGTCAGATAACGGACTGTGAAGGAACAAATATGCTGCTTAAACAAAAAACATCTTTAGCAGCTAACACGTGTAGAGTTTTACTTCTGTATGCACCTTAGCTCTGAAAGTTCAAGGTCTGTTCCTTCATGGCTCTGAGGGCTTAGTTTTAAAAGCAAAGGCATCAGCTGCCCAAGGAGTACCGAGGATGTTGGTAGTGCTAATACAGCCTGTGCCTTGTCAGCTAGCGCAGGTGTACCTACCTGTGCAGTGGTTGCATCTCTGGCCAGTGGTGGGATGATAACCAAAGAATGCCTTTATGGGGTTTAGTGTAATCCTATAAAGCACAAGAAGATGTTCTGACTCTGCAATACAGTATCCGTTCGGGGAGTTAGCAGGAAATGCCTATTGCAATTTAGATTTACATCCTGGATTACGGGGTGATAATTTTCTTTCTGCAGGAAGTCCTAATTCACACAGGAGTCTGATGGAGCAGGGACAGGAAGCTTCAACGAGCTCCAAGAGGATGTCTGATGGGCGCCCCCTGCCTCAACTTTCCTCTGTGAATGAGTGTGAGAGTACGTGCAATCTTGTTCACGGAGATCAAAAGTTCCTTTGGGAAGAGAAGTTACTCTGTGGATAGCAACTTGTGCCGTGGTACTTATGTGGAACCTCTGCCTGTCTCTGTGACAAACAGCGGTGGGAATCCACCTGAAACCCAAGTGCCTTGTGGTTTAAATGCTTTCTCTTTGTTTTCAGATCACAATCTCTTTAGCTGTTTGAAGCATTTAATGAAAACTCTTTTAGCAGGACTGCAGTATCTTAGGGAGCATTATGTGTGTTTTTGTGTAGTTAGACGTTGAAACCATACAGTGCAGCTGGAGCCTTAGCGTTTTACTGTGCTGTGACAGGTAGCATCGATTTTACAGTTAGGTGAGACTGATTTCAAATGTTCCTTTATTGAGTTTATTGGCACCTACAACTAACAATGTTAAAAGGTTAAATGGCATGCACATTACACTGCACACAGCCCAAAAATTTATTTGGAGAACCAAAACAATAGTGTATCTTGTGACTGGTCCCTTCGCCCTACCAATTTCTGTGTGTGGATGTGTAGCCTGGATGAGGTTGTTCAAGATCACTGGACAAGGTCTTCTTACATCTTTTCTGTGCCTCTTGTGGAGAATATTTCTGGCTGAAAACTGAATTGAAGGAAGGGCAGAATGGGATTTTGAGCTGAACATAGGTTGAAGACTTGGAGCGTTCCTGAAACATCTGGGAATGACCTGGGATCCATATCTAGCATCAAGTCCTGCTCCAGGCTTACTGTGTGAACATGAGCATGTCCCATAAACACTCCATGCTTCGTTACTCAGCCCCCTTACAAAGCAAATAGTACTTCATAGAGCTGCTGTGAGGCTTTGGTCTCTGGGATTTGTAAAGCTCTGGGAACACTTAGTCTGGGCCAGCTCCACAATTGCAAAGTATTAACATTGCTTGGAGTCAAGTAATCCTGTACAAATGTCACCCGCTTTGGTCTGTGTTAACTGTTAGAAAGGGACATGAATTGACTGAGAAAGAGAGACGTGTGCTGTGATTGCTTAAATACAAACCTAGGAATTGGTAAGTTTTAACTTCTAAACTCTACCCTACCAGCAGCTCACTCATTGCCTTGGGCAAACAACAGGAAGCCAGTATCAGGTTTCTCAGTTGAAGTAAAGACCTATAAAAAAAAAGACAGCATTTTCTATAGTTGTGAGAATTAATCAGAGATTGTTTTAAAGGATTGCCTGAGAAGTGCTATATTTTAAATGGTTTCCCATCTTTGCGTATTAGTTGTATGCACAAGAAAAAATCAGTCTGAAGCACAGCTCCCATTTGGTGATTTCCATTTGAAATGACCCTTTCTTTCATGAAAACATCAGACAGGACAGATGTATGCTATTAAAAACAAGATGTTCTTGTTCAAAGTGGCAGCATTATCTCTGAAGCCCACCCTGCTGGAGCAGTGCTTGCAGAAAAACTAGATTCTCACCAGTTAGCTGTTGCTAACTCTTCTACTTCATTCCCCAAATTACTTGCAGAACATCTGGCATTAGCCACCGTTATTTCCTTTGATGCAAGAAGTTTACATTTCCTGTTCTTGGATTTCTCCACACCTGTGCTCCCAGTAACAAACAGTGAGTCACTGGACACACTGTGTGTCTAGTGTTGGCTTTAGTCCTAGTTACATGTGCCAGCCTGGGAGGAAAAAAAAATAAAAGAACACAGACCCCAAAGGCATGATAACTTGAATTATTTCCCGTCAGACCTTCCCTTTGCGGAGTGGAAATCCAGCTTGCATATGTAGTTCACGAACTGGAAACAAGCTGCTGACTCTGTGACTGCTGCTGGCTGTGGTCCTCCAAACCTCAGCATTCAAACAGAAAACCAGACCTCTCCTGTGCATTAAGGCTTGCACACTAGCTTTAGTGGTTGAGCTTCCTTTCAGGACTGAGAGATTACAAAAGAGTTGCCAAGGCTGTCCTGTCAGTGGTCCATGTTCCTGTGATATACTTGCTAGCTTGACTTTGAAGTGGGCTGCAAATGAAGATGCTCTCCATTCTCTCCTCTACAAGTGCACATTGCAAGGATCCAACTGCCACTGAAGTTCCCTCAACTTGATTAGTTGCCACCAGCAAATTGTCTCTTTAGAATACCCCTCTAAAAGTTACTGAAGAAGTTACTGTATTTGTTCCTCCTGAATTTAAAGCCAATGAATTGGCCTCTTGCTATGGACCTGATCCAGAGATCACTGAAATGAAAGGGAGAGAATGTCTTAAAATTCCTTCCCTCAGCTTTGGATTAGGCAAAAGATACTTGTCCTCTCTTCTCATCTGAACCAAGTATTCTTGAGGACTGTGCATATCTTTTCTGTTTCAGAAGTTTTTGCGTTTCACAACTACTGGCATGCCCAATTTGCAGTTTCTCTCATTTAGTACAACTCATGGTCTGTAGAAGCAGGTTGGTTTTCATTGCTGCATCAGACATGGATAGCGACCAAGATTGTATTTTAACAGAAGGTGGAATATATCAATGTTGTACAACTGCAGTTAGAGCCAATAGCATATTTTACCTTTACACTAGTGAGTCTACCAAAGCCAGTATTTTTTTAAGCTGAATGGGGTCTGTACATCTGTTGCGATACAGCTGGAATACACGTTGTTCAGGGCAGGGTGGCCTCTCCAGGGGCTGGGTGTAGTGCTTTATAAGCTGTCCACCTGCAATGGACTGTTTTCACTTGGCTGCACTGAACCGTGGTCATGGTTGAAAATAAGCAGATTTGTTATTTAATGCTTTGGCAGTCTGACAGGGAGTTACAGTAAAAAACGGAGAACGCACTTGGTTGGCATCCCGTTCCCATCAGCTCATGCAGCAACAGATCCCCATGGTTGTCCTCTGCCGCTGGGGGTGTTATAGCTGCTGGAGAGAAGAGGACCTCATGGGTGTTGCTGTTTACTGACACCAGTCTGCAGAGGATAAGCACAGTACCACCACTCCTCAGAACGCCTTTTGGCCTTGGCTGCCCTCTTTGGCAAGGGGCATGAAGACAGTATTTCGTAGCCTGGACTTCCAGATGCACGGAAGTGCTGCTGTGTTAGGTTGTCCTCAGAGGTCACGGATCTGCTCTGCAGAATGCAGGAGGGCAGGTCTCCTGTTTCTCTGCAAAAAATCCCCCCAAAGCAAGAGCAAGCTTCAGTCCAATTCCTTCTCTTACAGGCTGGTAAATTATGTGGCTCTTTTGGCTGGAAATGGGCTGAGCTCCAGCCTTTCTCATGCTTTTTGCCCTGTAACCTCGGTTCCTTTCCCTATTCCCAGCCGCATTGTCAGAAATGGGCAAGCTCCCGTCTGCCGCCGGCCGGGCTGCTGCCGACCGACCGCGCTGCCGCCCTCCCGGCACGGCCCAGCTCCCGCAGGAGACGCTGGTAGTTCCCACCCCTCGCTCCGCCAAGTCCCTGCAGGCTGCAGTGCTTGGATGTTGTCCTTCGCTTTCATCCTCCTAACCGTACCTAATCCAGTGATTACAGCTGCTTGTGTTTCACCAGAAAAGCTCTGCATCTGCCTGACGGGCTGGCTGTGGTGGTAAGGGAACAAGGAGTTTTCAGCCACTTCAACCTTGGGCTGAAATGCACAGACTTTTAATGACATTTTAAACTGAATGCTAACGGTAGCTGTCTATGAAGCCAAGAATGTGTCTCTTCATGCCACTTGAACACTTTACTGAGAGTGAGGGCACTATTAGTCATTCAGCAGGCAAACATCTGGTGCTTTTGTGTGCCCTGCAGCATTTCCTAGTTAGCAGGCCTCACCTTGGCCTGGCTGAGCTAGGAATGTGTTAGCGTTGGCATTTTAATTTTATGCTTTTAACCACCACCATAAATGGGCAGGGGGTAAAACTTGGTTGCTCGTGTAGTCTTTTCCAGTTTTGTATCCTTGTATTTCTAAATCCAAGCTCGCTCTGGACAACAATTCATCTCTCTAAGCATGTATGATAGATAAAAGAAAGGATATTTCAGAGGATTTCTAACCCATTAACTCTGTCTTTTCAGGCAGAATAGGAGCCAGAAAACCAGGGAGAATAAAAAATGCCCGTATGCAGTCTCTGCTCCTTTCCTCCTTGTGCTTGGCTTCTCTTCTGTATCCCAGAGTCAACTGTCAATCCCGACAGTTCATGGCTGATAGTTTAATCGTGTCAAAAGTTCTTCCTTTTGTTCCTTTTTCCTGCTCTTGTTTCCTTCATCTCTGGCAACCCACCAGGGCTTTTAATTCTAGAATGACAACACGTTTTTCTGTTTTCCACAGTCAGGGAAATGTCCTTTTCCAAACACTTCTCGTTGTAACCCACCTGCAATAGCCAGCTTCTTTCAACTCTTCCAACTCCCAGCATAGCTTTTGTCCTGTCAGAAGATAAAGCTGCTCACTTTTTCTTTCGTTTATCTCCAGCCTTCTTCCAGAAGCAGTATGACATGTGCAGTGGGCTCCTAGTTCACCTAGTCTATGGCCCATGCAAAATGTCTTGGAGTCTGTAGCCTGAGCTGAAAGTGTCAGCTGCTAGGAATGCAAACAGTGTTTGTAGTCAGAGCCCTGAATTGCTGCAGGTATCTCAGTAGATCTTAATCACAACCTGTTTTCTTCATCCAAGCACAGCTTCCAGGCATACTCAGTCTCAGAGAAAAATGGTGCAACTGCTCTGTTGTTTTGCAAAGTGCAAGGAGAAGTTCTAGTTAAAGTGACCCTCACCATCGTTTGGAAACTAAAATCTCTGTGGTGAAAAGGCTTCGCTGCACAGTATTTCAGTAACTGCATGGTGACAGATGAAGAACTTAGGTTCTCTGTCTGTTGTGTAATGGAGACTTATGGAGACTAGTGAGCAGAATGGTGGGGGTCTTTTGACCTTTTCACCCAAATAAAAATTATTAGTAAATCATAAGCTAATTAGAATTGCAAAAGGACTGACAGCCTATCCAGTTCATCCCTTGCTGATGTGAGATTGTTCCCTACAATGCATTTTTTCCTGTTGGCTTTAAATAACAAAGCATCTATTGCTTCCATTGGGAAAGCGCACCACTCACCAGTAGTGAACTCTAACAGCCAGCCTAAGCTTTCCAGCCTAAGCTTTCCTTAATGTCCTTCCCGTTCTCTCGACTAACTCTTTTTAGATTTTTAAATTTTTCCAATATTTGTAGATAGCTCTGTTGTTACCATATGTTGTGTCAGTGATCAATAACCAGTGTAAGCTTAATTCTTATAAACTGCTGGTTTTGCTGCTTCAGATTTCACTGTGGAGATGTACATTTTCCAGTGCCACAAATTAACGCTCAGCTCCAACTCCAGCATGTCCTTTGATAAAGTGCACTTGTGCACTTTATGTGATCTGAATAAAGCTGTAGTTCTGGGTACCTTTGAAAACGTGGCACCACAGTCTTGGAGCAAGAAGAGTCCATGCAGTGGCAAGCCACTAACCCCCTTTTTTAATGTGAATGTTAACCCCTGCTCATGTGGTGGCCACAGCAAAGTGATTTTGCTTGTCCAGGATAAGCCAGGACTGCTTCTGAATGGAGGTTTGTGCAGTAGAGGTACAGATTGCTTTTCCCAAACTGTGTATGGGTGCGTGTGTGGGGGGGGTGTATATGGTGTGAATGTAGCTGAGATACTTCAGTTTTCCCACCTGTGAGTTAGGGGTAATGTCATTTGTAGGTGCTATTGACAGACCTTCAGAAACCAAAAAAATATTAATCGTTACTGTGTCAAATGGTGCCTTATCTTTAAAATAGCCTCATCTACCACCAAATCCTAGATGAGCCTTTCCTTTTGGCTGTGTCAGATCTGAATCTGAAATACTTCTTTTTAGGCTATCCTTGCCATCATTCAGTTTGATGATTAGGCTACCATTTTCTTTTATTTCAGCTCAATGACCAAGCAGCAATCTGGAATTATGCATCAAGCCCTGTTTCATGTATTTTATGAATAATTGTAAATTAAAGAGAAGCCTATTTTAGAAACCTGAAATTTTACTGGTGGCCGAAGATCCAGAGAATCCATTTAGAGGAAAACTCCTAGTAAAAGCAAGAGAGGATAAAAAGCATCACTGGCTGTGTCTTCTGGTGTAAATCACATTCATTTCATAAAAGTCTTGAACACATCCCTTAAACTTTAATACCTGAATTTCAAGCCCAGCAGTCGGTGGAGTTTTTAGCATCAGCCAGAGAGTACTCACAGTTGGCAGGCAGATGGTCCTTCCCCTCTTTTACATTCTTTTAATGCACCAACACTGCCAGTTGGGCGTTTGAAAGCCTCATTAATTTTCCTTGCTGTTTGGCAATAAGACCTTGCTTGTTCCTTGCTGTCTTCCATTACTGAAACCTGTGCAGTTTTCAGATTGCTCCTACTTGTTGCTTTGATGTGGAGCTGGGTTATTTTTCTTGCTCGAGAGCTAAGTGGTGGAGATGTTGGGTGATGCAGAAACACACTGGGATGTGATGTCAAATGCACAAGTGGTTAGAGCATGGAGAGGTGAAATTTGGTGTGTGGGTGCAAGGAGGGAGCTAGAAATAAGAGAGGAAGCATCATGTCAAGACAATATTGATGTTAGATCCAGCAAACTTGGAGGAGATTGTAACTTTCTGTGGTTTAATTATCTGTGGTTTGATGTGGTGGAGAAACCAGTGATGTTTCTCTACACTTTCTGGAGAATTTTCAGGTTTCTGTGGAGCTCTGAATGTACGTGATACATCTAAAAATACTGGTTTTGCACAACTCCCCCCCCCACCTAAAGAGAAATGCTTTACAATGTATCCCTCCTTAACAAAGTGAATCTGCAGAAGTGGCAGTACAGAGCTGCATGTAGAGTGGTTTCCAATGGCTCCATATCTCATTATCCAAGTTACAGGATGGATTTTTTGACTGCCTGCCCTGCAAACTCATTTTGAGACAGGTGTGTTAAAAATGCATGTGTCCTTGGTTACCTGGAGAGAGCAGAGGTGCTTTGTAGCTCTGAGTTAAGTTAAACGAATAAAGCCTGTATTATTCATCAAGACAAAATCATTTTCTGAATCTGAAAAAAAGAAACTGCCTTGTCTTTGAAAATCATTTATCTGGCCTTGGTTTTCCTGAGGGCAGCAAGTAGAAGTCAAGTTTAAAACAGAGACTCTTTTTCTGTGGGATCAAGAAAAGTAAATTGCGAGCAGAACCACTTTTGATCAAATGAGTGTCTGCTGCAGGAATTGACTGTGCCGCCTGTGCAGCGCGATGTTACAGAGCTCATCTGCTCCCCACTCAGTGAGCAGGGCTTCGTGCTCTTCCTCTTGGTGTCCCTGGCAAATTGAGGAAGATGGACGTGTAAAAGGTTTTGTCTTTTTCATGTGGACTTCTCAAAGGTGAGGAGCTCACTGATAGATCAACAGCAGTTGCATCTGTCAGCATGTGTACAGAGAAACCACTGGCGCCAGGAGTTCATGTTAACAGCACCTTTGCTGATGGCATGGAAAAGTATTGCTTGTTCTGTTACGGCATAAAGAGGACATGACTGGCATGCTGCAGATCTCAACCTGGGGTGTGACTGTCTGGGTCCTCACAAGTTGGGAAGAGTCAGATACGACCAGATTTCCAGCACAGAATTGAGGGCGATAACCATGATTCATGTGCTGAGTACCTCTGCCAAAGGGTAGGATGTTGCTGAAGTCATTATCTTTAAGGCAAGAAGTAATTCTGATATCCAAACTGCCTTATCATGGTCACTATCCATCCATTTCATACCTCGGTGCTCCTTGCTTTTGCGCCCCCGAGTCTCGGACAGATTGCAAATTGGAGCAATTTATATTCTTGCTGCCATGGTGAGTTACAGAGGAGAATAAATCTCCAGAGAAAGGTGTGCTGGGCTGGTGTGCGAGTAGGCACTAAGCAATGTCACTGAGGCAGCCACAGCTTGGGAGTGTGTGTGTGGCAAATAACAAAGGTAATACATTGATTGATTTTCCTGAGCTTTTACACTGAGAGAGAGGGCCTGTGTAGAAATTTCTTCATACAAAGAATTAGGATTGATGAGTTTGGAGAATATGGATCCATATTCACTTTTGGCCTATCAACCAACTCCTGTCTTCTAAATTGTCCTCCTCAGACTTGTAACAAGTAAGCTCATCAACCAGCCAGTAAGGCACAGAAAAAAAAATCTGGTTTTTTTTGCCCTAAAGATGCAATTGATCCCTTTTAATCCTTGATGCCAATGGTACTGTTATTATTTTGTCCCTGATTCTCTCCTACCATAGTGGTAGGTAGTAAGGTAAAACCCCAACAAGATACAAAGAATATTTAGCCTCCTCTCCAGATGTTCCCTGTACAAGGAATGTTCAAGTTATCCTGTATTTGTGTCTGCATGTAATTCTCCATAGCATTTCAATTGGTTATAGTATTCTTTATCTTCTCTCCTAAAATATCTGTGCATCTGTATGATAGGCTGTTAAACAGGTACTGCTTTCCTCTCCAGACATGGCTGGACAGGGTGGAATGTCTCCTAAGGATAGTTCACAAAATACTACATCACTCTGAGTGTGAGATAATTCTGCCAGTACATATATTGACTCCTTAAGAAATCACAGACTTATTTTCTTTAATAGCTTTGAAGAAAATTTACCATTTTTCTTACCCTTTTGTAAACTGTATTAGTTGTCACCAAGATTCTTGCAATAGCATTCTGTCTGGCTATTTTCTCTTCATTATACAGCAGAACTTAATTGAACTGAATGAACTATACATGAACATGAAGTGGTGATTACTCAGCTCTGCTCCTGTTAATTCACAAATGTAATTTAACAATTAAAAAAAATCTTAACTTCACTCAGTAGTTTTAGAGCATCGATCACAAAATTAATTAGAGCTTTCTAAATATGTCATGCAAATTACACATTACACCTCCAAATACATACACCATACAGAATTTATAAGTGTCAGGGAAGGGTTATTGCTGCAGCTGCCTGCAGTGTGCTGATGTGACTACTCACAGAGCAGGACCAAAGTATAATGCGTTACTCTTTGGTGTCTGATTCTCTGTGCAGTGGAGGCTGACATCAAATGTGTTATTGTATTTAGTTAGAGTTGAGCTGGAGTAAGATGTTATCACTCCAGCTGCTCATCTCCAAAATCTTGCTGAAGATGGTTTTACTTATGTTAACATGCTTCACTTCTCATTTGCAATGAGCTAGGAGCACTCATAGAGTCAGTTTTAATGTTCATCTGACAAGTGGTAGCATGCTACCACAAGGTTTACTGTTGTTTTTATATTGCCTAGGCATAGCTATGGCTTAGATTGTAGTTGTACCTTTTTATTTGCCCTGTATTAACACTTCTGGTTTTGAAGTCTTTTCTTCCTTGGCTACTACTCCCCTCCAGTCCATCTCACCTCAGATCCTGTAGTCCTGGCCAGATTGTTTTATTAATTTTTAAGTAAGATGCCCTGTGACTCTATCAGGTAAGACAAGACATAGAAAAACTACAGCTTAGTAAGAGTGCATAATTTTGTGATAAGCCCATGTATAGTGCCAAGCACAGTAGGATGCTGGTTCCTCACTAGGGCTATGGAGCCTGAAGTGCCCCACAGAGATGCAGGACTGGGATGACATCTCCAGAATATTGACTCTGCTCCCTGCTCTTGAAAGATGGTATCTTGTGCAGCCCTTAATACGTCTAGCAAGACCTATTTTTAAAGCACAAAGGTGTATTGACCTCACTATTCTCATTGGAAAGCTGTTAAAGAAACTCAGTCCTTTGCCAGTCAGAAATATTTTCTAAGGTATATGGTAATTCTATCCAGAGATAGCTTATATCATTTATTTTCTTGTATGAACACTTTATTTTAGCCTAAATAGCTCTTTTATACCTGATATATTTATAGGCAGTAATCATCTCCCCTCTCAGCTTTTGTTTTACTAAGCTAAACAGCCTAAGCTCATGAGATTCATAAAGTGTCTGATAGCAAGAGCAGCTTTTCTGTGGACCTACTCAACAGGATAGAACTGTGCTGTAAAGCTCCATTAATGCTTTGCCACCTCTGCTAGAGAAATGTGTTTTAATACAATGGTGTGATTTCGTTTGTCTTTTTAACAACTGTGCCCAGTTAATGGCACAGGTGAATGCAGTTATAAATCCAGGTCTTTAGCTTTCTCTTTCTAGCCAGTGATATCCACAATATTCTTGCTGGTTTTGAAATACATGATCTTGCCCTTTGCATTTTTA
Source organism: Mesitornis unicolor (assembly GCF_000695765.1). Taxonomy (NCBI): domain Eukaryota; kingdom Metazoa; phylum Chordata; class Aves; order Mesitornithiformes; family Mesitornithidae; genus Mesitornis; species Mesitornis unicolor. The sequence continues at coordinate 247,868 of NW_010187129.1, read as the reverse complement.
AACTTCTCATTCCACACCTCTTAGTTATGTATGATATCATTGTTCTTTTCTGTATCATTAGTTTTTTGGACTGTGAATCAGCATCACATTTCGTTAGAACATGCCAACAAATTAAAAGCTTATGAGATGTCGAACTCGGGCTGCAAGTTGCCTATGTAGCTCTTGCTGAGTGTCTGCCTCATCTGCAGGGACTTGGGCTGTAATGAAGCTACAGACGTTGCAGTTGGAAAGTTTTCATCTTTCAACTCATGGTAGCAGATTGCACATTTAACTCTGAATGTCTTTAGTTAAATCCCTAACGTACCTGTGATGTTGGTTTCCACAGCGTGGCAAGATCTTGCGCTGGGCTGAACTATTTCACTGTGTGCACACTTGAAGGTACTCAGCATTTGCTGAGACAAAGCTGCTTTGCTCAGGACAGCTTTTCAACAAACATTTCAAAAGATGCATTTCTAGATGTGCCTATAGAGAATTTCGTACAGGACTGCGGCCTAAAATCACTTTCAATTTGACTATGATACAGATACAGCCTATGTTAGGCTGTGTATGGGTATTTACTCTTCCCTGTGTGTGTAGGATTCAGAGGTCGCCTGCTGTGACCCACTGTCATTCAATTAATGAAATTGGAGCAAGCATGATTTACTTCAAAGCAGTGGGACTCCATATGGACAAAATTTATGCCTGTGTGGAATTCCTCATCAGAGCAGGATTTCATGCAGTATTACTGAATCCGCTAACCTAGACATAGATTGGAAATTGCACTTCTTGGCAAAACCCAAAGCTGGTCAGATTCCACATTAAAATTGTCTGTTGCAGGACCCTACTGACCTACTCAGTGATTCAAGTGAGGTTACACCAGGGGATGAGTCTGGCCAGTTAATTTACCCTTGATGACAGCAGTTGTGCCGCTGATCTACACAATCGGATTGTGTTTTGGCATTGGAGGGACTCTGGGGAGTCTCACGTGATCTGTGCTGTGAAATTAATTTGATAATGCGCCATTGTTTTCCCTGAGCTTGATCATTCATTCCCTGCTGAAGCAAAGGCCCTCAGGATCGGATTCATCACGTTCAGAAACCAGCTACAGCTTTCCATTTACAGGATGTCAAAATCCCTGTGTGGTCTTTATCTTAAAAAAAAAACCAAAACAAAGCACAGCTCTGTGTGCATAGGAGGCCTGAGGGAGGCTTCTTTCTGCCAGTGAGGGGCACATTCTCATCCCTCATGCTTTACAATGTACTAGAAGCACTGCAATCCATAATCACTGCCCCATGAAAACCTGGCATCGAGTTTCCTTAGAGCTAATCATGGGTGAATCTGCAGGTGCTCATTCATGAAGGAACTGATGCGATCCATTCCAATGAACGTGAATCCCAACAGGTTCAGGGGGAAGCACTGAGTCCCTCCAGGCTGTGGTCTTTCCGTATCATGCCTGCAGAGTTTAGCTGTGCCAGCTGCAGCCATAGGGCCTTGGTGCAAGTCCATTAACATCACTGGAGGTGCCTGCACCTACACAAGGCTGACTTGGGCCCACTGTGGTTAAACTGCTGTCAGTATTTCCACTAAGCCCTTTTCTCTATTCATAGTTTTAGAAGCTGGCTGTAAAAATATGCTCCGTGCTGACATTTGGCATACAGCTCATCCTGGGAGCACAAATTTTCTTCCTCTGTAAAACAAAACAAAACAAAACAAAACAAAACAAAACAAAACAAATAAAAGCCCCAAATTCCATTGAAGTATTTTAGTCTGACTTCCTGGATTAGAAATAAGTAGGAGTTTGTTTCAGATTCTTTTCTGTTCACCTGTGTCTCTGGGGTGGATTAGCATTAAAGATTATCGTATGCATCTGTACATACAGAGAATCTATTCTTGTGTGTGGTGTCAGCTCATGTTGCCTGCCTTGGAAGGCAGGGTGAGATGACCCTTTTAGGAAATACAATGTATTGCTTAGGCCACTATGTCCGTAAATCAGTGGCTTGTGCTGAACAGGTAGCTTCTTTGTGGTTCTGTATCCCTTATCTAAACCACAGCAACTACTTTCAGAGGATACAGCTCTGGTTTTGTCTTCACACAAGAGTTTGAGTCTTGATAAATTTGTAAGTGTTCACATGGGCTTTTATGGAGACAAATTTCCGTTGTAGAGTTGCTTGAGAGCAATTCATTGCGGTTTTGCCTGGCTCTCGTTTGTTGGTGGCCCATGGTGGAGGGTAGACATGTCATTTGTGAGTCTGTCAACAGCCTAAGTGAAGGGCAGAAGTGTTCAGTAGACAAGGTGGGGCTTGAATGAGTCCGTTCTGCAGGTGCTCATATGCCAAAGCATGTTTACGTGAGCATTCATGGAACATTTAGGACTTACTCTGTGATATTTCTTTGCCTAAGTGTTTTTTTTTGCAAATGCAGTTTCTTTCTGGACAACAAATTGGCCTTACAGCTGCTTGTATACAAAAATGCATTTGCAGTGCTTGTCAAGAGGAACTTGCTGGAGGGAGCTCAGGTAAAAAGGGAACCTGCCCCATGCTACTGCCAACACCCGGAGATGAGATCAGCTGAGAAGTGAGTGCAGTAAGGGGGGAAACTCTGGTTTCTGCCCTCAGCTGTCTTGGATCCTGTATGGCTACAGCAGACCACACAAGGGTAATTAGGAAATCTAGGTGTAGGAGGGGCGTATCTATTAGCATATTTATCTACTTCACAAAGATAGGGCGAATTTTGAAAGATAGTCATGCCCGTGCCTTTTAAACAGCTGTACTGATTTAGTTTGTTACTGTCTCTCAGCTGTTCATTATCTGCTGCTCAGCTGACTGATCATGTAAGTATTCCTAATTAGTTTCAGTACAAAGTGAAACAGTTCATTTAATGAAGCTTTTAATTAAGCTGATGGCACAAAGGGATGGCCAAATCTTAAAGCACCATTGTTATCAGAAATGAAGATAGGATGATGGCTGCAATATTTGCAAAAGCCTGTGGAGATGCAGACATAGAAGTGCTGGTTCAGTTCATATCTTTAACGTATGTCTCACCCTAAATCCATAGGATATACTGTTTCTAAAACACTTTATAGACTGCTTTCTCTCCTCTGTATTAAAATACCTGGAATGTAGAGCCAAAGAAAACTGGACAAAAAAAATATGTTCTTGTAAAGTGTGGGCTTACTGGAAGTTAAGTCCAGGCATTGCAGGAAAGCTGTAGACTCAGACTTAACAAAACTCATGTTCCTTATTGCAGCAGTGTTTACATGGCCAGTGATGGAAAAATCCCAGTGTTCACAGATCCTCTTTTTTAGACTAGAGCACCTTCACAGGTTTACCCACTGCATTGCCTTTTTTAGCTCATAAAGCATCAGTCCTAGGGAAGCATATGTTCATGGGCCTGCGAGCAGTAAGACCTTGTCTGGTTCTTCATAATGAAAATATCACAGCCCATCTGCTTTTCCAATTGTAGAGCTGTCCTCACTGGCAGACCAGCTGGAGGGAGCACCAGATAGATACACATTTAGTATTAATTTAATGTACACTGCACAATCTAGTACATTTTCACCCACTCCTTTGATAACCCTTATGCTTTAGTTTTCAGTGCTTCTGGGGTTGGGGAAGAATCAGGCCTTGAGGGAGTGCTGACTCTGCTTTTGAAGACTCTGAGCTTCAGAGGAAGCTAATGGAAGCTGTGGGTGCTCAGGACCTCTTAAAACTAAGCTACAGGTTGTGCTGTATTTGCTCATATGAAATTAGTATCTCATCTGCAAGAAGTTCCCCTTGCTTCAAAGCAATCCTGAACCAAAGGCGGCACTTTGCAGCAGCAGTGAGCCTTAGGGCCAGGTGACTGCAGTCACTGGAATAAAGGAGCGTGAGCCTCCCAGGGATGCCTCAGCTCTCTCTGAAAGGGTCAGTCCGAGGATATCTCGGATCCTGATGGGACATTTCTGCTGCTGACCTGGACTATGGGTAAGCTGATGAACATACTCTGCTACATGAAGACCTATTGTTATGTACATTATTGTTTGCAAAATAGAATGTAAACCCCAATGTTGCCATTATGTTTTCTATCTATTTTTTGGTTTGGACCAAAACCTGAAAGCTATTATCTTTAATCAATTTCCCTTTCCAGTTCTGTGTGCTCGTCTTTATTGTCTTCCTTCTGCACTCCTGGAATGATTTTGAAATATTTGCACAGAAACAAAAACAAGTGGAACTGTTTCTAGGAGTCTTCCTTGTGAATAAAAGCTTGATATTGTTATAAATGTTGGCCGAGTAATGAGTTTATACTTTAACTTTGAAAGCACTTTGTAATGCTCACCGTGTCATAGAGCATGTATTTGTTAAAACAATGCAGCATTTTTCATGGCCTCTGGTTTTTACTGCTCTACCCTCTGTACGTCCTTTACTGAGTCTCTGATCATTTTGGTACCTGAGCACAATTGGGGCTTGATGCATTAGAGTATTATGGATTTGTTTCTCTGCTGCCTGTTAAATATATGCACTAGTTCAACCTGAAATTATGGCCAAAGTGCAGGAATTACAGGTGGTATTCTGTATCCAGGGTAATTCAGGAGGTTGTCGTGGCCTAATCTGGCTGTAAAATATAATAATTTGTCTAAACAAGTACTTTAAAGTACTGCAGGGTGCAAAATACTCTAAACAGAGTGAAGAGCCCTCATTAGAGAGGAAATGAAAATAGCCTGGCTTGCTTAGCCCAGCAAAGCTGAGGTGGAAAGAGGGTATGAGTGTCCATAAATATATCACGGGTGTTAATACTAGGGAAGGAAAAGGACTGTTTAAGATGAAAGACTAGGCTGGCACAGATTAGAGATGTATGCGCTGGTTGTGAGGAAGTTCAGGCTAGAAACTGTAGTGTGCTGGCCACCAGAGGAGTGAGGGGCAGGCTTTTGTCACAGCTTTTGAGAGGGAGAATGTGTTTATTATGGATCGTGGTTGTTTATGAAAGGGATCAATGATATGGTTGCATGCAAGAGCAAGGGACTGCATGACCCGGCAGAGTTCAACAGAAGAGCACAAACAGCCAGACTTTTGTTACATGCGTTTCAGTGTCCAGTTAAAATCAACGTCAGCAGCCCCATCAATGTTACAGTTCAAATCGTCCTTAGTTTACCCCATTGCACGTACTTCCATGACTTTGTAGGGGGTGAGATCTGGGTATTGTGTGTCAAGATCTTACCTTGCATAAAGTAAAACTTGACATTCTTACGATGGCCACCAGATTGCATGGTAGGAAAAGAAGTACGTTTGCCTGCTTGTCACTGCTCTATTTAGACAGGACTGGGTAGAATAAATCTCTTGAGTTATCTTCCATGTGCAGTATTCTGTATCTTATGAATCCCTTGAGTGAAGTTTAATGAGAAAGCAAGGTCACAGAACAATAAGGGAAAATTGCCGTGTTCCAGCTATGAAGACAAAAAGATTGATCCAGTCAATAGCCATTCAAGTCAGAGGAAACCTTTACATTGATTTCAATGGAAACTGGATCAGAGCCTAAGTGAGTAAATTACTGTCTGGTCTCAGCACCGTGTCTGTCTAGTATCGTGATATAACACAATTATATCTGTGAAGACATTTTACTTTGTGTCTGTGCTGTGAGGCATAAGAAATAAAAGAAAAACTGATCCCAGTTGGAGCATTCTCCACACCGCAAAGGTCATTAATTTTTATCTGGAGCTGTGAAATATAATTCTATAGAAAATGCACATTGGCGTTTGTGATCTCTTCTTTAGGAACAGTCATTTTCCTTCTCAGAAAAGAGCAGATAATCACTTTTCTTCGATCAGTAGGGAGAGCTCTGTATACCAATGGTTTCAATCAAATGCTGAGTTTTCTTCCATGATGATTTAAACTGAGGACGAGTCCAAGCTGAAATGTTGGATGCTAAACCCAAGAGTCTGGGACAAGTTTCTAGGTTTACAGCTGGG
>NW_010187129.1:226389-241917 GCF_000695765.1 Mesitornis unicolor | reverse complement strand
TGGCTCCCTCACCTGCCGTTATTCTCGTTAGTCTAGCAAAAAAGTTGAATCCAGAGCAATATCCGCAGAGTGGTATTGTTATAGTTACCAACGTTATCAGTACCCTCCTGAACTACTTGTAGCAAAGGAAAAAATTGTGCTCCTGAAGGCCTGCTATGAGCTTCATTTTTGAACTCCATTTTCAGGATGATGACCTGGGGCTCAGAGGCTGAGGGACTGAGCAAGTATCAGTGGCAGAACCAGTGTTGAACCTGGGTTGTCTGTGTTGCGGTGTTTAATTGTAGATACCATCACTTAGGTCACTGAGTTCCATTTCAAGCTGTCAGCTTGCTCTAACCTCAAAGGGCTCCCCTGTCTTCTGAGTTACATCAGTGGAGAAAATGGCATTTTTTAGAAAGGCCTTCTTTCCCCTCATTAACCCTCAATATTTTTAGAATATGGTGTGTGTTGGGGGCTGCCAACAGAAATTTCTTTTTCACCTCTTATATTGTCAGACAGCAGACCAAGGCCAAGCAAAGGAAAAAGACATGGAAAAATGCATGGCAAGTGAAACCATATTGCAATTCTGAATATTTTTGATATGCCAGCTTATTTTCCAATTATGCAGACAAGACTGTCCCTGTTTCCTCTGCTATATAAATTGAACTACCAGGTCTTCAGAGATGGGACCCTCTCATTAAAACACTGTTTAGTGTGTTAGCATTTTGTTTCAGAGCCATCCACAGAGAATAATTGAATCTGACGATGGTGTTTGTCTGTGCAAATAGACACCTCGTGCGTTCTCCTCGGTAGTGCTGCAAAGCCTCCACTTAGTATGCACACACTGCAATGGCAGCTTAGCCTGCCCTCCCCTGTGTGGAATATGTATGTACGGATCCGGGATGCACTTGCACACGCTTACATCAAGCTGTGCTGGCAGTTTTTAATTTCGCACCATCTCTGTGGGCTTTCCAGGGCACCGAGAGCTGGCTCTGTGACTGGGGGAAAGCTGATATTCTTTCTGTTTCATAGCAGGGGCTTAGATGTGTTTATCCATTGCTAAGTTGGAGATGTAAAAATTTTAGGTGCTGTGTGAGAAAATGCTCGGAGCAGTAAGGAGCATGGGCTGTACTGGTCACATCTATACTCGCTGGGCATCTAAGAGAGCTCCCTTAATCCCTGAGAGACATCTGCCTTCCACTTGCCGTGGTGTGCTGTGACCTCCGTCCTGTTCAGTGAGCCCCTGGTGAAGGTGCGGCTTCTCAGTGGATCCCTCAGCTATCCACTGAGCTGTTTCTGGAGCGCAGGGTCAGCATGGTGTGATACCCCAGTGTGGGTGTGTGCTTCCCAAAGGGCTCCAGAGTTTTTTCCTGTCGTGTCATTCCCTGTATTAATTGCTGGAGCAGAGGAAACGAGAAGTCTGCAAATGGCAAAGTTAGAAGCGCATTCTCTTGCATTGCTCAGAAACGTAGAGGACGTTCCCACGGTTCTTCTGCTTCCCATCTTCCACCCTCCTGAGACATTTCAGAAATTACAAAGCTGTCTTCACCATTTTCACTACGTTCTCTCCAGCTTGTAAATGTCAAATCTGTGTTCCCATATTCTCCTTGAGCTCTAGCTGAGTTGGGGTTACTGCCCTCTTAGGTCAGCTGCTCACTGGGTGGTGTGAATGCTCCCTGCTGTTTTAGTGCAGATGAACTGGGTTAGGGTATATACTGTTTCAACGCAAGTTAAATGACCTTTTGCTTCAGCTCTCCATTTGTTGTTGATGTATGGCTTTGCTGGTCCCATTGCACTGGGAGCTCATGTTGAGTTCCTTGTTTGCTCTGACTCCCTAATTCTTTTCCTGGAAAGCAGTGGCCCTTGCAAGCAGTTCTTCAGCCTTCAGGGATGGACTGCATTCTTGTCTCCAGATGAATGTTCTCCTCCATTTGACTAAATTAACTGTATTTTCTTGAGTGGAACCAGCATATAAAGAAGGCTGGAGCGCATTGTACACTTGCCTAGGCTGTGGAGACCAACTGAATACAGCTCTTTTTAAAGGCTGCTCCTACTTTCTCTGTATTCCTTAGCTAAGTTCTTTTTTTGGCTTTGATCCCAATCTGTTACTCAAGAGCTGAGAATACAATCAAATTCAAACAGTTAATATCTGTGGACCCAAGTGTTTCTATTCCAGGTAGGGGCCCAGCTCCATGTTCCAGGGTCCTCTTGGCATATCTTAGCTCTGCAGATGTCCTCTCTTGTCACTTGTTGTCAGATGTCACTTGTCACCCTGATCAGCTCTGGGACATTGAGGTCAGACAGCTTACATGGTGTGAGGAAAACAGAGCTCAAATGCTGCAGTGGTCAAAAGTGCATCTTTGAGATGGGCTGAATCAAAGCCGTCAGGGAAAAAGAGACCTGATGAGTGTGCAGATTTGAGAGGTGTCTGTCTCCTCTTTCCATATTGACAAGTTTAGCACTAAACTCTGTAGCTCTGTTGTGGATCTGGCATTTTCAGCAATGTCACAACAATGTTGGTAAGGTAGGAGCTTCTTTAGGAGTGGGAGATGAATAGTTTTCCTTTCCCTAGACTGCCATCGAGCATACCCGGCAGAGATAACTCACAGGAGTCTGGCTGTTAGCATGACCGGAACTGGAACAGATAGGATATATTTTGTGAATCAATTCCTGACTTCCCCATGCAAGTCTTTATCCTCTGCTATTTCAGCAGTGCAGTGGAAGCAGCCAGTATCCTGAAGCTTTTTTTCTTCTTTCTCTTTAGCATGAAACATGCAGGATATTATAGACATCAAATCAGAAATGCATAGTAGGATGTTTTACTCACAAGCTATCTCGCTCCATCTCCTTGGGTAGAAGATAAACCCAGCACATTCAGAAGCACTAATGCAGCAGTTAAAGGGAGTTGACCATAGAAGCTTCCTGAAAGACAAATGTAGGCTGGTGTATTTGGTGCTGGCCTGGGACTGGGGAGCCGAGGTGCTATTTCTGGCCGTGCTATCAGTTTTTCCTGGGCGCAGCTACCCTGTTTGTAAATACAGACACTTACCTCCTTCAGGAGAGCTTTAAAACCAGTAGAGGAAAGTCATGGCAGAGCTGTAGGAACAAAGAACCCTCTTGGCACTGGAAAAAAGCTCTAATATTACATTTTTGTGCTAATATCTAAGCAGGCTCCTGTTCTGCCTTGCCTGAGAAGCCTCTGTTAGGAGTGAGGCTTCAGCATATGGGATGCTTTTCAAACATGCAATGTGAGTCAGACCCAGCCCTGAACAGATGGCAAAGGGCTCTGTAGAGCTAGACCTCATGCCCTGTTGAGGGCATAAAGAGCTTGCAGGATGGATGCCTAATTAAAGAGAAGAGGCAGTAAGTGAGCATCGCCGTAGTGGGGAAATGTGGAGGTAACTGGAATAAGTGGGAGTGGTTGAGCAGTCTAGATTTCTGGTTTCACTTAGAAAAATTCAGCTCTCTTTGCCTGCACTTCTGCTACCATTTAAAAGGAAAACTATTTTTTAAACCTCTGTTTATCTTCAGAAACCTGTTTCTGCCTGTTTTCATTTAGTTTTTTAAAATTACTAGTTTAGCCCGGTAAGACTTACCATGGATTTTTTTAAGGGGAAGAAATGGATTCCGCAATTTCGAGCCAATAATGATCTGTCCGTGTACAACATGAAAGAAAGAAATCGAAGGAGTTTTTTGACAAGGAACAGACGTCTGCATAAACTAATCTTTTCTAAGCCAACTGTGGAGAGGTTTAGCTTTCTGGTGTTTCCCATGAAAGCACACGTAACTCAGTGCTGTTCAGCACTTTCAGGTCACTTAATGGGATGTAATTAGCATTCTGTAATGAGCTGGCGAGCCCACTGATGGTCTTGCCAGGGAAATGTTTAGGAGTCTGCAAAATGTACTTTGTACATCACACGCAATTGTTCAATCCATTAAGACATTTCTCTCCAGCTCACAAGGTGCGTTTGATGCATGTGTACAGATGCGGTACGTACATGGGGTATGGTTTGGCTGCTTTGAAGAATGTGATGATATCAAAATTGGAGATTCGCTAACAATTTGGGTTTTGTGAGCTGTAAGTACTACTCCCATTGATGGCCTAGAAAGGAGAAGCTGACAGGACAGAGAAGCCTACAAGGATGAGGAGGAGAGAACCTGATGTGTAGAACAGCTGTGTATGTGTGTGGGGAAGGCATAAAGCCAAAGACAAGCGATATAAAACCCCACTGCAATCAGGGAATGCCTGATGCCTACCCGTCATTAGATGGAGATGCTCCGGGAGAGCAGATGTCTTCTTCAGAGCCAGTCACTGGAGGTTAGAAAGGATCTCGGGGAAATCCGCTTTGGAGTCGCAGAGCAGTGTATAGCACATGTTTTCTGAAGTACTTTCAGACTGTGCATGTTCAGCACTAGCAATAATTTAGGCCCCAATCCAATACCCACAGAAGCTAATGGGTGTCTTTCTGTTAACTTCTTTTTAATAGACCAGGCCCATAAAGAGAAGACAAGCGTATTTTTAAGAGCCTGCTAATCTGTGGAGCATGTGTTGCTTTGAGCGAAATCCCCGAGCACACTGTGAATGGAACATTTCCAAAAACAAAAAAAAAAGAAAAAAGAGTAAATATCCATTTGTGGAAGGTAAGAAACTGCAATGGCTGAGAAAGGAAAGGTCAGCTGCATTCCAGCTAAAGACTGAAGGTCTTCATGGTTATGAATGTGCTTTTTCCATGTGTGGGAGGTTTGAAGATGTCTCAATATTAATTACATAGGGGAAAAATTAGTGATAACAAGAAATCCACCCAAACAAAGCTCAAATCTCCTCACTTTGCCTCAAAATAAATTGTTTGAGTGTAAGGAGTGAGGGACCCACCTTCCTTACAGACAAAAGGAGAAAAGGTTTTACCTGCTGTTCTATAATCAACACAGCTTTTGATGCAAAAATATATTCTAAATGTAAAAAAATAATTTGATAAGTGGCATTATTACATTGCATGTTTGTGTAACTCTATTTCATATTTGTTTTTATTTTTAAAGCCAGAATGGCCTATGGGCATCTAGCCTGATTTTCTCGTAAACTACGGAACATGGCATTTTGCCTGCTAATTCCAGCATTAAATCCAATAATATGCAACTATGCTAGAACATACCTGTAGTAGGAAGAAATTCAAGCTCAGAACATGCAAGAAATGGACAATCTATGACATCCCAGGTTGAAGCGCCAGGTAAAGAGTAAAAAGTCTGCTTTTTCCAGTTTGTTTGTCTAATTTCACCTTCTAGCGCTTTGATCTGCCAGATTAAAGAACTGCCTAGGATCAGATACCAGATATTGTGTAGGTACTTACAGACTGTGTTCAAATGTTCTCTTAACCCGCTCTTTGATAAGCTAACAGGATTGAATTCTCTGAATCTCCCACAGAAAACTGTGTTTTCCAGACCATGAATCATTCTTGGCCGTTTGTTTGATACTGTTGCACCAGTGTGAAATTGGAGGTGTCCAATGGAGAATCAGGCTCTGTTGTTTCATTTATTTTGTAGAGGCTCTTGTTCTTTGAAAAATATTAGGCTTTCAATACCTTCCAAAATGGGACCAGCTCTATATTTCTGCCAAAGAAAAACAGACAGTGGTCTAGAAGCATCTCCACTTCTTGTGTAAACTCACCATTGTAAGTATTTGCATACTGATAAATGTTTCTGTAGCACTTCAGAGAGGCAGTGATGGTGAAGTAATGCTCACTGAGCCCCAAATGGGGCTTGAAAATACTCTGCAAAACCAGGAAATGTTATGGTTGGGACCAATGTGATAGCAATGCCAATATCTTGTTTTTATCAGCTCGGTAACTGAATCGTCTGTTTTAAAGGTCCTGTTGATACTGAAATCAGTAGGGAATCCTCCGCAGACTCCTGTGGAAGCAAGAGAAGACCTAAACACCATCATTTCACCACTGCATTTCCTGGGAAATCAGAGCATTACACATTACAGTAATGCTGTACTATAAGTAGGTGGTGGCTTTCAGCTGGGACCTCTTTGCAGAGTTTACTGGCCCAGACAGAAGTAAGGCCCTCACGAGTTCAGCGTGCCAGTAAAGAAGGAAAGTTGGCTGCAGCAGTGACACAGGGACAAAACTTACAGCCATCAAAGCCATCAGAGGTTAGGAGTAGTTCTCTGTGTCATTCACTTGATCTGTCTCACTAAAGCCCCATTTCTCCTGGTGTCTGCCTTTGAGAGCCACAGATGCTTAGGGCAGAACATATGCAGCATGCAGTGCATCAGTATATAGAGAATTCATCCCTAGAAAGCTCTCTCTGCATCCAGGGCTGATGTCTTCTTTAATGTCCCTAACTTAGCCTTTTTTAAGTTGTATCATTTGAGCTCATGTTCACCAGAAGATAAATCCAAATTTCCTAGCTCATGCTAGTGTTAAATTTAGGAATACTGGTCTGTCCAACCTGTTGAGAAGTAGGCTAAAATTTTAATTCCCTTTTTGTCTAAACTCAGTACCATTTGGTATGTGGTTTGGAAGCTTATGCATTCTGAATGGGGAAAGGGATTAATGGCTTATGGTTTAGCCAAAGAAACATAGTATGTGTGCTCCCAAATGTGTTAGGTGGAAAGCAGCTTCTGAAAGGAAACTCAGATCCCTTGTCTGACTCAAATAAAGTCAAAGTACAGTGTGCAAAATTGTGCTTTTGGTTTCCTGGTTGTAAAAAGGAATAAGTCAGCTGATGTCAGGGAAGTTATACCTGGTTGATAAACAAGTAAATGACAGCAAAAGCCTCCTCCTTGAAAAACTTCTGGGACTAGCATGGTGCGAGGAGTTTGGTCAAGGCCTTAAGATAAGGCATAATTATGTGTGCTACAAGAAGTTTACATTCTCCACCTCTTGGCAGGAACCTGCGTTGAATAACACGTGGATGAACATTGTCAAAACCCAGCTATTACAATGAGTACAACTGTAGTTGAAGTTGTATTGATCCTGAATGAAGAATATCTGTTAGCAGCTGGCAGAGGATTCACTGGGGTTGGCACATTTAGCATCGTTCAGCCTGAATGCATGAACTTTGGCTTCCTTTGCTCCGCTTAGGTCTGCTTATATTTCAGATAAACCACCAACAGTTTTATGTTTATAGTGGAGTGCAATCTGAAAATCAATGTTCCCTTGTCTGCTTTTGCCATTGTGCTCCATTGCTTTTTGTGGTCTTATGTTATTAAAATTACATCAGGTGTGTAGCTGTATTGTATGATTTGGTAGTTGGATCACAGATAACACTTGGATTATTGGGTCAGACGTATTTATTATCCATTCAGAGAGGGTGGATATCTGATGTGAATTTCTGGAAGTGTCTGAGTCGATTTTGTAAGCTGAGAACAGCTTCCCCATCACTGGCTGCTGTGTGCAGACAGTCCTCTGGCTGCCCCTTACCTTTGCTTATCGTATGCTCCACTGGAGCGTAATGAGCATGTATATTGGAAATTGCTCCTTGTGTGTGTGGTGAGGAGAAAAAAACCTGTAGATGGAATCCAGCACTCACTGATTCCCTGACAAAGGAAGAGTGGAACGGGCATTTCTCAATCCTTTGTACAGGCCATGTGGGGCTAGCACTTGGCTTTGAGGTCAGGCACTTCTCTACCACTGGCACTGACTGAGGGTCAAGGCCCAGGAAGAGTCACATGTGGACAGAGGGGAATAGCTCCAGCGAGGAAGATAGTCATGAGCACTGAGCAATTGGGTGTTATAATGACCTACTACATTTAACTGTCCTACTGTTGCCTTTTTGCTGTCTCTGAGTTGTACTCAGTTACTGCCTCTGGATGCTGCCTGTCTTCTTGCTGAATGTGTGTACTGGGGTGGGTGGGAGAGCACGTCTCCTCTGCAGGTGGGAGTTTTCAGCTCTGGGCAGCAGCAGGTGATGTGCTATGGTATGCAGCTTACGTGGTGAAGAGCAGCATTTCTCAGAAATAACCAGGTGAGCCCTGGAGGTGCTTGTTTAGCAACCCAGAGCCAGGTGATGACACTAGTGTGATATCTTTTTGGGTTAATTAGTCTTCCCTGGAAGCAGGTTGCATTAGCTTGGCAGAGTGGTTACATTGCTCCCAAGTACCAAGTGAAGAGTAGTTCTGTTGCTCTCAAAGCTCAGCTTCGCTTGTTGAGAGCTGTCTTGGGTGTCTGCCCAGCAGTGCACTCCAGACACCTACTCCTAGGGATGAGGCACGTTAAAACAGACTTGTCCTTGCGTGGTGAAGGGAATCATCCAAACCAGCTCCACATGGTTGAACTTGTGCAAAGAAGGAGTAAAAGCCAGGATGAAAAATCTGGCCTCACTTGGAAGCTGAGTAATGCAGAAGTACATCTGTGTGCAGTGGCCCAGAACATAGGAGCCAGCACATAAAATATCCCCAGCTACTTCTCTCCCTGCAGTCCTCAGTTCACAGGCAGAACCCTGCAGGTTTGGTTCAGAGAGACTGCAAGTGAGTGAATCCCTTGGAAACTCACATTCAATTACCTTCCCCTCCCCAAAAGCCAGCTCCCTGCCCAGCGTTTTCTTGTAGGAAGATGCAGGGTTGTTCTGCACCTCAGCTTCTTCACTCAAGCACCTACAAGCTGAAGAGGGAAGGTGTAGTGCCTTCCAAGGGAGGAGATGTGCTCAGCCAGCAGCTGCTGAACTTCTCTATCAGGAGCTGAAACTCATAGACAAAACGTTGAACCCAGGTTCAGCTGAAGTCTTGAGAATATTTTACAAAGCTGTGTGCATATTACTCACTAAAGCAGATTGCACCTGGCTAGGCCTCGCAGCTGTACATCAAAGGGATGCACAGATGGAGGAGGCGAGGGAAGGAGGGAGCTGGGGAGAGGTTTCTCATTAGATTGCTATCAGGGAGATGATGCTTGGCTCAGCAAGCCTGTTGCTTCCAAGGTTATAGTTGAGAGGTTGGGTTTTTTTTGCTGCCATCATAAATAGCTTCTGGCTGCCGAGTCTGACTTGTCAGATCTTCTCCCTAGGATCAGGTATGGTCTTTATCAGACATCTATCTGTCTCTTCTCTGGCAAGGTCCAACTTGCAGAGCAGCTCTTTTTGTCCCAGTCAGTTCATCAGGAGGGACCCAGCTTCCTAAGGGTCTTGTATGTAGAGAGCTGTCAAAATCAGCTGGGTCAATCTGTGCCTCAGTATTTGGTCCACCTGGGACTTTGTGGTCCTTCACATGCTTCCTTCAAGATTCTGTTTCCTTTCCAGTCAGTCCCCTCCTTGGGCCTGCGTACAATTTGTTACTGATTTCCTTCTCTGGTAGTTCAGCTGAGTTCTCTTCAAAACGAGTTTGGTAAAAACACCGAGCTCTTGCTGTCCTGTGGTGTTAGTGCTCGCCTCTGGGCAGCTGCAGAGCTGGGCTGCCTGTGTGAGCTCTTGGCACTGGAGAAGAAGCTTGGGCTGCCACACTCCTGGCTGCAAGCAGCAGTGGTGCTCAAGGAGGCTCGCACATGCCGGGGGAAAGGCCGGGTGTTGCAGAGGTGATAACTGGCAATGTCACCCAAGGGTCTATTAATGTGCCATACACCTCAGCAGATATTTCTGTAAGCAGCAGTGCCTAAATTAATTTTGATCTACCCTGGTTCTGGATTAAGCTTTTGCAGAGTCCCAGTTTTCTCCTTTCTCTGAATCCAAATTTCCAAAGCAAAAGGAACACCTGGAGTGACAGATACTGCAGAAATCAGAGATTTAGGCTATAAAATTATAGGATATCTTATTTTTCTCAGTATGGGGTTCATCAGCAGCTACACATTCTGGTATTTAATTTTAAACTATTAACACATAACATGGATTTGCAGCTCTACTTTCCGTGCAAATATTTTATAAAATATTGAAATTTAACACAGCTTTATACTCCTTGTTACAGGATAGTTAAACCTATAACAGCAATTTCTTTCTTTATCAAATCCTGTAGAATCCTATTAGCTGTTGAGCTATAAAATCCAATTGGCCTTTTTCCCATAAGATCAGCTGAGAAGATGCGATATAAATTCAAAATATTAGCACAGACTTTAGCCTAGGGCGAACACTGTTCTCTGCAAGGATATAGGGCCTTCACTGTACTTACACTAATATTTGTGACATAGCCTTTACCCTCAGCTTGAGCCTTTGCTTTCCCAATCAACAAACCTGTCCTCTTGAGACTTATTTGATGAGGCAGTTGATGCATCCTGCTGTGAAAGTAAGCATAGCATTCAAGGGTCATTTGAAGTCCAGCGTACCCAAGTCCTTTCTTTAAGACCACTTGAAGAGGAGGGGGGAAATTGGAAGAAAACTCTGTGAACAGGAACTTTGCACCGAACGAGCAATTTGGATGAGAATGTTATGCAGCCGCGTGAAGCCGTGGGAAGAGATGACCACACAAGGTTAATTGCATCTGCCAAGTGCTTCCAGATTTAAAGAAAGAAGAAAAACATTAAATCCTACACATTTTCTTTTTCTTGTCTGCCAAGTCCATTAGTAAGCTTCTTAAACTAGCATGTAGGTCTGTGGACTCTTTCAGGCCATAAGCATGTTACAGGCATGAGCAGCGTGGCCCACAAGACACTTGGGTTTCCCACAGGAGATGGAAGGACCTGTGCTATCAACACCACAGTGGTCATGGGGTCAGCTATGGCTCTGGCACAGCTGGGACTCTTAGACGTGGCTGGGTCCAAGGAGGCAGAGTGCCCGGAGAGCTCTGTGGCTGCAGCTCCTGCGGCCCTGGGGTCCAGGAGAATTTGCTCACGCATGGTGAATGCACAAGACCAGTGTGGAGACTGAGCACGTAAGCTCCCAGCCTCCTGAGAGCTTGGGGGTGGCTCAGATCAGGCAGGGCTTTCAGCTTTGTCTCAGAGCCAGCCATGCTGGATCTCTGCTGACTCACAGTAGTGAGGTGTCTCTTCACTATTTCATTTTCTTTTGTTTTCTTTTTTTTCTTTGTTTTCTTTACCTGGGCTATTCCAACTTCTCATTACTTTGGACAGCAGAGCGTGGATGGTACATGTGATCTGGTTTTTTCACTTAACTAGAACACAGGAGTTTAACACACATCTTCTAACTGATGTCCGTTATACCAATAAAACCAGCAATTAACCTGTTACCCTTGTCTGAGGTCAACAAAACAAGGAAGAAAGTTGCATATAAATTAAAGTTGTTATCCAGCAAAATGGGATCTTTTTCTCTCTCTCAGAAATAGACAAGTTTCAAAGGCAGTTCACTGAGATCAAAAGAAACTATCCAGCAAGCTTGTGCCAAGTAACTTGAAAATACATTCATTACCTTATTGCTAAAAATCTTTTGTCATTACATTATTAAATTAAATATATAAAAACAGGCTTGACTTGCTGAGCTACTTGCTCACTGAGTTCAATAGTATAAATGTGCATCTCTGCCTTATGCTGTAGATGAGGTTTGAGAGTCCTCTGGGTGTTCTCACTTGGTAGGAAGCAGCGTGAGGATCAGAGCTGGTTCTTGTGCGAGATTGTTACTTCTTTGCAGGATGTGAGTAGGTAACAGGTAACGTCTGCAAAGACATGACTGGAAGGGTGAGTCAGGGCATTTTGGGTTACCAGGAGGACAGAAAGTCTCACCTATCAGCAGCGTGCAGTCATAGCCTTGGGCAGTTTGTGCTCATGCCAGGTCTTGTATAGGAAATTATGTTTGAGCAGGCCTGGTCCTAAAGAAAGGCTCTTAGGGTTGGCAGATGATGACTCGGAGGAAGGAGTTGCTCCTGCTGATTCAGTCAGGCATGGTGTCACTAGTGCTCCAGGAAAGATATTAATTGAAGTTTCTGACATTTGAAATCATTAATTATCACTTGGCACTTTTCAGAAGGGAAGAGGTGCCAGTTCCATTTTGCATGGTTATTTCTTGGCAGATTTAATAGAATAAGAAATCATGGAGGATTTTCTTCTCCGTACCATTAAACAGCAACTGTGTGCATTAAGCAGTGGCCGTGGTGATCTCTAGCCCCTGTCCTCCTAAAATTCATCCCTTTTTTCATACATGAAGCATGAATAAATTCAGTGTAGAATTGTGGCCATAGTGTGTAAGACACCATTATATCCTCCCAAGAAGAAAAGTGCTGTAGAAATTCAAGATCAGTATTTTAAAACACCCTTCAGGTTTGGACTCCTGCCTTAAACTCTATCTGAAAATAAGCAGAAGTGCCAGACAGTGCCTGTTTTGCCCTGCCGCTGGCCCCCTTCCTTCAGAGCAGATTAGGAACAAATGTGGAGCTCACTGGCTCGCTTAAGTACTCCAGTGAAGTTAAAAGCAAACACGATGATAAAAAATCAACACCCTTTTCATTGGGTTTTAACTTTCTCTGACTTGTTAGTAACAATGGAGATGTATTGCATAAAATAGAAATGTGATATATAATAATTTCTTCATCCTGTTATTAAAATTCTTTGTGATGTCTCTTTGTAGTTAGCAAGAGAGTAATGGGGTAATTGAGGGGAACTATTCACATATTGTTGGAGGAGATGAGCAAACTTTTTTTCCTCATTGCTATTTCCTCCTGTGAGAGAAAATACACTCCTCTGATGATGTTGTGACTTTTGTCACGCTCTGCTTCTGAGTGAGTTTGTTAATCGGCACCTCTCAGATGAGCCTGTCTGTCAAAATCACATGTAGCACCTGGATGTGTAATGTAACAAAATACTCTCAATATTTGAAAGGTATTCAGATTTAATATCATATTCTATAAATAAAGCCTCCTTGTTGATAGGAGATTGACGTGATAGGCCTCTGATCATAAAAATGAAAAGTCTTCTGTGCATTTGCTTTCTAATGTTGAAGCTTTCATTTCCCAAATCAAGACATAACTTAGGCCCATGAATAAGTGCTGCTGAAGTTGATGAACCCTAGGTATATACTTAATTTTAAGTAATGTGTTTCTTAAATGCTGCACAAACTCAGGCCCCACTTTTCTTAGAATTCATCAGATTTACTTTTCAGACTTTATTGGTGCTCTTATTTCTGTGGATTTGGGAATGTTGCTAAGAATGGGGATAGACTATTTGGATAGACTGTTATTTCCATAATACTGCTTTGGTCACTGTCCTGCAGCCAGATCCAGAAGAGTGCAAACTATTATCATAGGAACAGAGGTTTCCTGTATGCTGTGCAAAATTATAATCCCCTTTCTTTACTTGTAGGAAGTTAAACTTACATCCAAGAACAAATGATCATGCAACCAAGTTCATGGAAAAGATCACTGACATTGAACGAAGGGATCTCTGTTAGCATGTTGAATTTCCCAAATGAATTAAGTGGTCTTTTCTCATGTGCTGTGTTCCACATTAGCGGCTTTCCAGGTTGCAAGGTTAGCTCAAGCCTCTTCTTTATTAATGATGACTGTAAGTAATTGAATACAGAGAACCTCAACTAAAGCCCGCTGGGGTCAGTGAAAAGGTCCTTACAGACTGGTTTTGATCATGCCCTTGTTTTCTATTCAGATCAAATGCCTCCTGAGGTAGGAGCTGGGTTTGGGAGAAAACGTCCAGCACTTCATGCTGAATGTAGGTGTGGGTTTGGAGTCCTTTTCCTGTGAGATGGAGATGTATGTATGCATTTTGGAAAGAGAAGCATTCCACATTCTTACAGTCGCAAACACAATGTGGGAAGGCTGGAGAAGCATGTGGCCGAGCATAAAAATGAAGGATAAAGTGCTTTTCTTGCCCTGGCGATGGTGAACACACAGAGAAATGCACACAGACAGAATGAGCCCTTTCATGCGGGCAGTCATGATTTACTGATGCACCGCCTGCATACCAAGTGCAGCTGTGTGACTGGAGAAGGCTCTGCCTCACAGGAGGCTGGGGGGCTGACACCCAAACACCTTGAATCCTGTTTTCTTCTTTACACTGATATTGTTCCACTGACTGCATGAATTTACTGCTGACCTATACCAGCAGGTATGTTAAGATTTAAGCCCTTTCTCATCTTCTTTCTATTTCCAAACTGGTGTAAAAGGCTGCAAGGTGGTATCAGCAGTTTGCATAGGGAGTGCTGGGCTGTCAGCATAATGTGCGTTTCTCAGGTGCGAATGACTTTGGTGGCTGAGATATGGCCTATATTCTTTAGTACTGATGATCTCTTACATTGCTATAGCCCCCACTGGGTCCCATTCTGCTGGTTATTGCAGTGATGCTGAGGAAGAGGCAATCCCTTTGCCAGATCAAGGACCTGACTCTCATTTCACATCCTCCGTGACAGAGTAAATGAGTTGAAGTCAGTGGAGCTGTGCCAGGGTGAGAGGAGACTGGAGGACCGCGTGTGATGGATCTGCCTGCTTAAGGAGTTTTTATGGCTCCCAGGGCTGTGATGTTTGAATGCCTCACAAACTTTAAGACCACTCCTGTAAGAGAGGGAAGCAGTGTCATCCCTCCTTAACAGCTGGGGAGCTGAGATACAGTAAGATAAGATACCTTGGCCAAGGTCGCTCTGGAAGTCCGTGACAGAGCAGGGTCTGACAAAGACAACCTTGTCAGATCTCAAGCTGATGCGTGGACGGCTGAGCCAGCTCTCCTCCTAGCATGGGGTGAATGGGCTGTCCTTGCCTTCCTTCCCCCTCTGTACTCATCTTCCTCCCTTTCTCATGATGCGGTGGAGGGAGCTGCTTACCTGTGGGCTACTGAAAAAGATGAGGCACAGCCCAGCCTCTGGGGCGGTCTCCCGGCACAGGCGGCTGCGATCCCCTGGGGCGCAGGCAGAGGAGGGACGTCTGTTTCCCAGGAGCGTGGGAATCCAGGGTCAGCACAGCACCGGACTGTTCATTACCAGGGCCTGAACTGTAGCACCTTCCCCTCTCACATTTGTATTATTTAGGGTGACTAATCATAATAACAAATTGATTAAGGTTAACTGGATAAAGTCATCTAAGTCATATTTACTGCTAAACTAACTGCCCAGGGAGGTGAATTAATGATCTTTACAGAAACCTTTTATGGTTATTTGGCCACAAGGTGCGATCTGGTTTGATCTTTTATGCAACATAAATCAGTTTAATGGTTAAATCTGTGCAGCTAGCTGTTGAATTTAAATGAGGGCTTTTTAAATGAAGTATGATGCTTTTCCACACACAGAGGGACATTGAGCAGGTGTATATTGCAATTAAATGGGAAAACTTACAATTAGATAATGTTAAGTTTGTGACACTGGCTGACAGAAGCCTGGAGATTCACGGTGAAGGTCCATGATCAATCATTAATTCATGCCACTGTGGAAGGAGTAAAAATGCAAATGGTCTCAGTTGAGGTCAAAGCAGTGTGGGAGAGCAATGCAGATCATGCAGCGGATGGCTGATACCAGCCATTCATTTAAATAGCATTGGGTTCAAATCATCTGTTGAGTCACAGATGGAAATTATTTGGGCTCAGCAGTCGGCTCTCAGCCTTTCTAGCATTTATACTTATTTCAGCAGTACCCAGAAAGGCCTGGCATAGACAAGGGACCTGTTGTAATAGGCAGGCTACAAACATCCTGGGAGATGTTTAAGACAGTTGCAGATTTTCCAGGATGTGAGAAAGCTAAAAA
>NW_010187129.1:193783-226358 GCF_000695765.1 Mesitornis unicolor | reverse complement strand
CATTCCTGCACTTTAACACTGTGCTTCTAAATCACCTGAAGTAGTCACAGCTGCTTTTGCCCTGTTTCGATAGCAGTGGTACCTCTCCCAACAGCTTACTGTTTAAATGGTGAAAGCACTTTGGGAGGTGAAGGCTGACAGACCTATGCTCATGCATCCCAGGTCAACAAACCAAATCTGAAATGTTGGGGCCACAAGACCATGCTGTCTGCCAGGTGATCCCATGAATCCTATCTTCACCCAAGGATGGAAAAAGGTACCAACAGTTAGACAGGACAGCTTAGCCATGCACTGCTTCCTAGGGGATTGCTGAAGTGGAGAGCAGTCTGTTACACACACCTGTTTACTCAGGTGTCTCCTGAAGAAGTGTTTGGGGTGTAGACTGAGCACTGGGGAAAGTTGTTTGTAGTTGGGAAGGCATGGAGAGGAGTGAATGGTTCCCGTTTGATTGACTTCTGTTCTGTTAATGTTTTACTGGTGATATTAAAGATTAGTAAAGAGCCTTGGGGCAGGAGGTGAGTTTGGAGTTGGTGAAAGAATTAATGAACACTCGGGCTGATTGTTTCAGGCAGCCTGAGACATGTTTTCCCATTCAAGTCAAAGTTGCTGATGAGGTATGGTCCTCCTAGTGTTGTCTCTTTGTTGAGCAAAAGACAGTTGCCTGTTTCTCCTGCAGGACTTGTTACCATTGAGTGATGGAGCTCAAATGCTCAGTGGTTCTGTCAAGGCTGCCTGCGTGTTTGAACTCCCTGGTGTGACCCAGAGGAGGCAGCACAGCCACATGCTTACAGTGTTGAGCTGGGACCTGGGGGACTTACAGCCTTCACTCTTTTGTCTGCATGACTGTGTGCTTTCTGCATGTCTTCTGTCCATCTCCCATCATGGAAACCAGATCTAGTAACACAGAGGTCTGGGTAAATATCACTTGTAAGTATAAGGATGAAAATACGAGTTCAGCCTGCTTACTGTGGATGTGCATCAAGTTTACTGCTTGAAGTAATACAGTCTCTGTAGAAGATCCACCTCTGTTCAGGGTCAGGACACATCATGGGTGCTTCTTGGGTTATGGCTTTTCAGAACTGCCAGTCAGTCTGTTTTGTTCCTCTCTGGTGAATCACCACTGCCAAAGTTCGGTTCCAGCAAAGTCAGTAAATCATGTTTTAGCACTTACAATAATCATTAACATCTTCAAAGCCCTATGCCAACACCAGCTAATTGAAGAATCATTGTCAACCAAAAGATTAGTTTCACCTTTTTGACTTTTAACTTAGTATGTTACAAAAACACATGAATGTTGTAATAAATGCTGGTCACAGAGAAAGGAAAGGAAAATGTCATGGGTTTTTTTCTCTCCTTTTTGTGGTCAAAGCTGTGGTTGATGCAGCTTTAATTCCTTGTTTCTTTATTAACTGCCATGATTCACAAAAGAATAAGAAAAAAATTAGCTGCCTCTCTTCAAGCCTCCTTCTGCTGTGAATTTGCAGTATTGGAAATAGGGGCCGTTTGGATTCTAATGCTTTTACCTTTTGTTTATTGCCTTTTTGCACAGAACAAAATAGAGCATCACAAAAATATGTGATTTTTAGAGCTTTAAAACTGAACTGGGACGTTCAAGATAGGGCCTGAAACTACTTAAGACAATATCTTTTTTTATTACATTAAAATGCAAGTCAGTGCATTAAGTCTCCCACCACTTTGGAGAGGTAAGTAAATATTATGATCCTATTTAACATATGCCTCAAGCCACATAAAAAGCCAGATAGAGACTTGGTGTACTTGGATATAAATCGTTAAAACTGCAGCTCCTTAAATGAAGACTGAATTCAGTCCAAAGAGGGAGAGTTAGAACTGGAATTAGACTCGGTCCTCACCTATCTCCTGTACACCAAACTGTGATTTAATAACATGGTGACATACGAAGAACTGCACTGATGGCTCTGATGGCATTTCAGATTTTCACTGCTGTGATTGTTTCTCTGATTTTAGATCAAAGCTCTTCAGTTCTGCTGTGCTGAGGCTCATACAGAGGGTGATAACCAGCCTTAGATCTGGCTGGCTTACACTTAGAGGGGCTGTTGCCTGGAGCCCCAGTGTTGTATGCAGCTGGTATCTCAAAGCTTGAAAACCTGCTTGGTTTCGAGTTCACTCTATATGGTGAGCAGTATAGGATTTCCACCAAAGTGTATGGAGAGGCTTGGACTAGTGCAGAAACTTTTTCAAGTTCAAAGCAGGGCTGTTGTGGCAGGCTTGGTAAGTGGTTTTGTTTGGAAACTGTTTCTGTAGAAAGACAGTCTGAGGCTGGGTGGAGAGTGCAGGATGCCAATTTCTTTGTTTCTTTAGGCAAGTATTGCTCTTTAGCACCTCACAGAGAATTTGACGTATTTATTTTTATTATTAGGACTTTCGGGATTCTGAAAATGGACATAGTGATCAGCCTATGCTGAGCCTGCACTGGCCTTTCGGTAACCTTTTTCTGTGTTTCTGGATGGAAATCAAAACAGAAATCAGAGAAGTTTTGTTTCATTTCCAGACATTAGAGTAGGCTTGTTCCTGGGGTTCTAATGTGGGGGTTACATTTGAGAAACAAGGATGAGGCAGTGTAATTCTGTCAGCAGAGAGTGGTCATCATCTGAAATATCTGGCCCTGACAAAAGTTACTCAAGGATCATAGGTCAGTCTCTGCTCTGATTTTATGACTTTATTTTCTTGATTTGATATTTCAATTCTGATTTTAAGAATAAGGTTGGTCCATTCTGCTGAAAGAGAAATGTAGTCACAAATCATCATAGCCTCTCAATTTAGGAAGGTCAAATGCAACTTCTCCTTTTTGTTCCACTGCTCAAGGAGGAAACTGAGAGTTAAGGACTGCATGGGGAATCTCTCTCAAAACACATGCAGAGTCTCAGCAGTTACTTGCCTTGGTTGTGCTTTTGGATTTGCCCTGGCAGAGTTGTCCAATTAGGAATAAAAAATAGTGTTGGAGCCTGACTGTGGTACCCAAAGAGGAAGCTGGTTACTGAGCATTCAGCATTGCTCCCCGTTAAAGCTGCTATAAAACGTGAAGCTGATGCTGTGTGGTGATGCAGGAGTTGGTGAGAACCAAAGCAAGTGAAGGTAAATCAGCTCTGCTGGCCCAGGTGTCCACCTCTCCATAACTCTGCCAAGTATGGTGCAGGGAGCGAGTAGGGAGGTTCCGGAGCTGGAAGCAGCTCTCAGCTGGGGGAGCTGAGCTGGTTGTAGCACGTTGTCATTAATTGCCAAAAAAGATTACCCACTTGACACTGCTGCTCCAAGTGCTCTGTTTTCAGTCCCCCCTGGCTACGCTGTAACTCTCATTTTGTGCTTGTGCTGCAGGAAGGAAACAAAGCAGCATTGCCATTTTCCCTGTTTTGCCCTTGAAAGGCGAAGACTTTTCCTTCATAGGCAGAGAGGTAAGGCCTGTAGTAAAGGCACTAGCATGGGACTTGGAGGATTTTGGTTTAATTCTTGCCTCTGCCACAGTCTGCTTTTGTACCCTGAGCAAGTCAGTAAATCTCCATGTCCTTTAAGTACTGTAGCTGTAGAATATTCTTCCCTCAGCCTTTTCCTTTCTTGTCTAGTGTACGTGCTGTTCAGGGCAATTGTTGTCTCCTTTTCTTTTGTGTAATGCAGGGGGACTCCATGGGCTGCATGAAAAACAGAACAATAACCCAGGCCACTCCGAGCTGATTCAGGCCTGGGGCAC
Organism: Mesitornis unicolor; assembly: GCF_000695765.1. Lineage (NCBI taxonomy): Eukaryota > Metazoa > Chordata > Aves > Mesitornithiformes > Mesitornithidae > Mesitornis > Mesitornis unicolor. Next base: position 222,634 of record NW_010187129.1, on the reverse strand, counting down.
ATGAAATCAGAGGGTGGGAGGCTGGCGCTTGGCAGGTTTAGGAGCAAGGCTGTGCCTCACATGGGCATCTGCAGGAGCAGGGCCCTGGTGTCTCTTGGGAGGGCTCTCACAGCCATGCTAAATGTTCCTGTGCTGACGTGTGCTGGAGATGAGGACTCTGCACAGTGACACTGAGCTGCATCAGCCACGAGGGATGGCAAGGTGCTCTGTTGATAAGAGAAAGTATGTGTGTGCTCTGCACATTCCTGTGGGTCCAGATACCAGAGTCATTTCAACGCAATAAAATTCCACGTGCAGTTCTTGTTTCATTTCCCAGACCTGGGACTCGATCTACTTACCTGAGGCTCACAGCACCTCTAGTAAGGTTCAGAGGAACCTAGGGGCTCTGTAACTCTGCAGGACCGTCACCATTTGAGTTCAGCCTCATGCTGGACACCATGCAAGAGGCTGTGGGTTCTTAAGGCAACAAATCACTGCCAGGCTGGAACCTGAAATAGTTTGTCACAAATCTCCATGTCCTGCTGTGGCTAAATTTTAAATGGTCCAGTGATGGTAGTTCACCCCTTACATGTTGTTGTACCTGTCGCGACATTGTGGGGCTGTCAGTAATCTGCTGCTGAACACTTCTGAAACAGAAGAAAGCTCTTTGGGGTGACTGCTCCCCAGCAAGATAAAGCAGAGCACAGAGGGTAGGAGAAAACAAACAACAACACGGAGAGGTGGCTCGTGGCCAGGTTTTTAGGAAATTGTCAGTGTGTAGAGATTTCTGCTTTCCCTGACTGACACCCTAATGATTCTTGTAGCTCTGAGACATCTGAGTGGAGAGGCACCGTGAGAACCTCTGTTCAGTTTTGCAGGAATAAATGGAAACCTTGTACTGCTGTGTGACAGCCCCAGCCCTCCTTCTGCAGGGCAATCACCATGTCTGGGTGACAAACCAGAAGTGGCCCAAGCACGTGCTGCGAACTTCGGACACAGCCCTGCTGAAAGCCTTTGAGCGCGTTTTGAGGCATCTTGAAGGGTTTGTGTGTTTGATTCAGATCTGGCATTACTTCTGTCACAGCCTCGATTGGCAATGTCCCTGCAGCGACTGGAGCCTGAGCAGCATGATTTACAAGGGAAGTTACTATGTTAAATAAAAGTTACATAAGGAATAATTTACCCCCAGCCGCGCACAATAATGCTGTTATAATTCCATCAAGGCACTCTGCAGACATCAGAAACTGCCCGTGTGAAGTCTCAGTGTCTTCTTAATCTCTCCAGGCGTCACGTAGGGGCTTGCGGCCGCAGCTCGTGATCCATCGTCTCCTGGCCTCCCCTCGCAGGCAGCCTGGAGCCTCAGCGCAGGAGGCACGGGCATGCAGCCCCTCCGGCACCAAGCCCTGCACCTCCCAGCACAAGGCATCTCCCACGCGAGCCCGTGCGGTTTGTTAGGGGGAATTACTCTCATCCCTCCACACTTCTGGCTGGCTGGGTGCAAGGCAGCTCCAGCCCAGAGGCTGTAACTGGAGCCTTGGCATGGCGCAGAGCTAAGCACCTCCTCGGGGCTTATTAACCAACTCCTCTTTGATGCTCTCTGCAAAAACAGCTCTGTGGCTCCTGGTTTGCATCCAGCGAGCCCAGGGCGCAGGTACATGGAGTGCACACACCTAACCTGCAGGCATGGTCGGCAGCACGCCAGAGCAATGGCTTTGTGAGCCCGCAGAGCAGCTCTGCCGTGGGGCTTGCTGGATCCTGACGTCTGGCTGCAAATCCTGCAAAGGGCTGGGAGCGTGAGCTGGGAGTGTGGCCACCCCACGCAGAGAGTGGGGCAGGAGTTGCTGAATCTGGAGCAATTTACAGCAGGCTTTTGTGCTGCTCCCTGCCTTGGGCCCCTTGGGCTGTTTGAATGCTTGTGACCCCCCAGACCCTCTCCGGTGGGACTGTGAGCTATAATGTTTCAAGTAAGAGAGGGATGATGGGGGAATAAAGAGGAGCGAGGGAAAGGCACCTAATACTATTTCAGAGAGCGCTCTGGCAGTCTGTCTGTGGGAGGCTGCCATGTATAATAAGGAAACGATTTGTCTGGGAATGATTCAGCGTGTAAACCTCTCCCTCCCTGACCTCTTCCTAATTCCCCAGCATGGAACTGTGAGAGGTTTCCAGCAGAGGAGGGCTGATAAGGCGCAATAGTTTTCATATGCTTGGAGGAGAGGTCCAAGTGTCCGTGCCGAGGCAGCGTTCTCACCACTGCACAGGGCTGTGTGGAGCTGCGTGGAGCCACACTTCACCTTTACCCCGTGGAGGGAGGTAGATTTTGCCCTGCTTTGAGACACATTAACCATTGGGGAACTTTCCTTTTCTCCCTGTCCAGCCCTCCAGCTTGTGCTTCCCACAGCCTCCCCCCCTTGCCCAGGGGAGCGTGGTTAGCAAAACCCCACTGGCAGCTGCAGAGCTCCTTCCCCACCAATTTTCACGGGGCTGCCTCCATGCTCTGAGCTGGCCTGCTGGTATTTCCCCGAGCTTTCCACCCCTTTTGTGGGTGCCCACAGGGGGTGTTGGAGGCTGGAGCAGCTGCCCTGTGGGAACCTGGTGATGGGGCTGGTTTTCAGCAGGGGAAATCTGTATGATTTTTGTGGAGCTCACTCTAGACACAAGAGCTGAATAGTTTTTGCTTCTCAGGTGCTCTGGGAGTTCCTCCTGTCCAGCACTGTGAGCCTCTACCTGACTTGCACAAATGATTACAAAACTGCTGTTTCTTGGGAATTGAACTGGTTTTATAGGTTGTCAGGCTTTCCCAGCAAGTGCGGTGCGTATTTCCTGTTCAGCATTCACCTTGTGCGGAGGGGAAGAGAAGAGATGGCAACAAAATAAGCTCAGTGGTGCCGAGTTTGCAAATGCTGACTTTTTAGCCACCTGTGTGTGCTTCCCTGTTCACAATACAGACCCTAACATTTCTGTAGCTTTTTTAATTGAAAAGCTTTACTATCTCTTGGGCTGGGAGCCTCTTTTGCTGCTTGCTTTCTGCAAAAAAGGATACGAGGTGTGAGCAGGTCAAAATGGGCAGGGATCTGTGGGCAGCCTGAGGGGGCTGCAGGTCCCTGCCTGCCACTGCTGTCATGCAGGGAAGGAGCAGCTGCACTTCTGTGCAGTTCCCTTCCAGAGAAGCGCAGCTGCCTCCAGATCTAGTGTTGCTTCTTTTCTTTTCATTAGCTCAATGTAGAGATGGCCAAGATTCCTGACCCTACAAGTTCTGGGCAGTCTAAATTCTCCATGTGGCTGGAGAGCATCCCTTGGGGAGGTGTGTGTAGTAAATCAGAGATGGGAGAAGAGACAAGCTCTGCAAAGGAGCACTCGTTCTGCTATGAGATGAGGCTGGACTGGGCATGCAATGGGGTTTCAGGGTGAGAAGTTAATGACCTTCAGCAGCTCACTTCCCCTACAGCAGGGACTTATGCATATAGCTGCTGCACTGCTAGTACTGTAACCAGCTCAGCATGGGGCTTCATTTGAACTAGCTATGAGTGTGCAGCTAAAAACGTGCTGGTGGGCATCACAGGCTTAGTGAATTTGCAGGGTACAAGGCCAAGGCCAATGTGGCACCCAGTGTTAGCCTGCAGTATGCCTAACGCTCAGCAGTGGAGGAGATGTCAGAAGTTCAAACTGGTTCTTAGGGTTTGTGAATTCGCCTTCTGAATGCATTGCTCTTCAGGTCCTTCAGAGATATCAGCATGGACCGTAAGTGAAATAACTCCTTTTGGTGACATCTATTAGCAGACAGCTCATTTGCTGTTCTGTTCCTGGCGGGGACATTTTGGCCAGAAGCAGATTCCAATCTGGCAAGTGCAACGAAAGTATTACAGGAAGAGAGAGAAGTTGAGATCCATGGAGGAAATATTTTTCTTCTCTTTTCTTGCTGGTTTGAAAATAGTGCCTGAGCAGGATAGTCAGCCAGGAACTGAATTGTCTCAAGTTGCTTGTTCACATATATCAGCCAGTAACAAGTCCACTCTGCACTTATCTTTTCTGATTTTGGTGGGAATTTTGGGAAAAGTAGCCTCAATGTGGATTCTTACTTGGGCTGTGTATCTGCTGGGTCTGACACTGTCTGAAACCTTTTGGTGGGAATTTTGGGAAAAGTAGCCTCAATGTGGATTCTTACCTGGGCTGTGTATCTGCTGGGTCTGACACTGTCTGAAACCTGCTGCTGTGTGGGGTGTGTTTGTGCAATAAGCTGTCATTTGTGAATGTCTTGTCCAAGCTCCCAATATCCAGAGACTGGATCTGAAATGTCTAGTATATCATCAAAAGCTTTTACCTCTCAGCAGCTATGGTTTGCTGTCACAATGCTGGATAGACTTGTTACCAGTATGAACGCCCTGTCCCAACTTTGTGTGTTGTACTCTCTCCCCATAGCTGCCAGTATGAGTGCATTGCAGTCTGGGAAAACCAATAACGGAGGAAAAACAGGGAGTGTGGAGGAAAATCAGTGGCTGACAGTCTGTCAGTCATCATCTTCCTTGCTCTGCTGTTCACTTCTGCTGTGTAGAACAAATCACGTAACCTTTCTGTGTCTCGGTTCCTTCCTGTATAATGAGGACAAATATTAATTTGTCTCCTAGTGACAGCAAGATGTTACGTTCATACTTACAAAATGCTTTGGTAATCACAGGTATTCTGTCTGTGCCATGTATTGTTATCCCGCTATGAATGATCAGTGTTTCCTCATGTCTGGCTGCTTGGAGCTTGGTCTGTGGAGTGCTGCCTGGCCAGCTCCCTGCTATGCCCATGTGCTGAACGTGGGACAAGCAAGGAGCTGTGGGTCTGTGTCACTGGTGCTGGACATGACACTGGGACATCGGCAATGTTACTTTTTAGCCTGGTGCATTGGTAGCACATGGAGCCGTTGTGTCAAGGACAGTGTAGCTCCATGGGGAGGAGATGTGTGGCATCTCATCACCTCCAAGCAGCTTACGCATCCCTCTTTCTCTCCCCATCACCTACCTGAGAGCCGTTTTCACCACCTCCTCTATGACCTCCCCCCCCCGAATTTTCTGCTCATCACTGATGGCTTGCGATGGGATGATCAACAAACCCATCTGCTCAGGCTCTGGGATCCTGCACCTTGGCATGGTGGGGTCTAGCTCAGCAGTAATTAACAGTGTGCACTTCATTAGCACTCCTGGCATGACTTTTTTGAGCAGTCTGTAAATGCCACAGCAGCCGTTTCTTCATTACCTTTTCCCCACTTCACTGTTGAATTAATTCTTTCAGACCTCATCCCAGAGGAGCTACTGCTCGAGACTGATATATAAGCATTTCTTATCCCCTGGCTTTCTCTGGTTTTCATACCTGGAATATTATTTCCCCTCTTGCCCTGTCCTCCCTAGACACTTAACACTTTACGTTTCACTTATAGTCCTTGTCTGATATTTTCTCTCTGCATTTTGTCTTCTCAGCATTGTTCTTTGCTTTCCCAGTCTTACTCTTTTATACAGGAAAATAGTTTGGAGTCTTTCTAAATCATCCTGTAAAGCTGCACAGAGCATAAACTCCCAGCAGCAGCATTCTAGGTGTTGGCTAAAAAGTATTTCCAGAAGCCTTTAATTCTTCTTTTTCTTTTTAAATACATTTTCAGGTGCCTTCTGTAGAACATGGTTGCTGTGCTGCAGAAGCCAACAGTTGCATGTCTCTTGAGAAACTTAAGTCTATTCCACATGGGCAGCTGTGCAGTCACAAGGGAAATGCTTTATTTTTCTTCTCCTAAGAGCTTTACTGAAGCAGATCTTCACAAGAGCCCCCGGGACTGGGGTCTTGCACAGATAGGAAAGCTGGCACACAGATACTTAACCAGGGTCACAGGAGGAAAGCAAAAGCAGAACTGAGATTGGAAATTTGCACTGGTGCTTCCAGATATGTCCTTTGAAAGCCTTTAACAGGTCTTGCACTGCCCCAGTGCATGCACACCACCTGCCCTCTACCAGGTGCAATGGAAATTGCCACCAGGTATGGACAGCAAACAAACTGATGCAGGAAGAGCAGTAGAACTGAGGCATAGCTTTGGGAGGACATGGACATGATACATGGTACATACTATAATACATGACACACAGGACCCATTTTGTGAAATGTCCCTTTTAGTTGACTTAAGAAAACCCAATTACTTGCATTCAAGATTCCTGCTTGAAAGGCTTTCTGTTTGTGAACAGCTAAGCAGCATAGAAGTTAATTGCTCTAACGTAATCAGCAAGCCATTTGCCCTCACCACCCCAGTGTTGATACGAGGCACAGTGGCTTTGCACGGAGTGGGAAGTCTGAATGGGTCATTTTTAAGAGTCATTGCTCAGGCAGTGTGCAGACCCATCTCAGTGAGTTTTCCTGGGCTTTGCCTCTCTGGAAACACTGACACAGTGCAGCAGCAAACCAGGACCGGCTCTGCCCTTGGCTGTGGGCACCATGTTATGCTCCTTCCCCAAAACTAGCTTGACTCTTCTCTGCTGCATAGGGTATGTCAGGGGCATCTCATAGGGTATGTCAGGGGTATTCCATAGGGTATGTCAGGGATATCTCGAGTGCTGCAGTGCTGTGGCTGAACAAGCATTTCTCCTTGTTCCTGGAGAGACCTGGGACCTGGACAAGCCTGTTTAAGGTCACCTTGGCTATTTCTGATCTTTGCTGCAATCTGTAGCTCTGACCTGTCTGTGCACCAGTGGTCCCAAGCTGCTGGTTTGTAGGCAAGAGGCTGGGATGCTGCTGCTTGCTGAGGGTTGTCTTTTGAATCTTGCTGCTGGGGGGTGTCTGGACCCTGGGGGTTACACTGATTCGGTTTGGGAGCCATCCAGAGTATGGATTCTCTGAACACAGGGCCTGTGGATTATTACTTTCTAATGGTAAATGAAACAAAGCACAAAAACTGAGATGTGATGTAGAACATGAGCACTCAGCAAGTCTGGATGTTCAGCTTTTGCAGCTCAAGCTAGTACCTGCAGAACAGAAAGGGTTAGTTATTCTAACAGTAGCGTGATTAGGTGCTATGAACACTAATGATCCAAAAAGCTCAGTTTTAGCTTACGTGAGAATTGTATCCAATGTTTTCATGCCTGTTAACTTTGGAGACAGCAGGTTTCCTACAGGAGCCAGAAATCCAAACAACTACATGAAAAGTTGCTGCAAATGCACGTAGTGTCTGACTGGAGCTGTGGTCCTAGTGGGAAGTTAGACAAGGTGAGGCTGTAAAAGGCCAGTAACTGTACACAGGAGATGGCTGTGATTGCTTTCAATGTGGAGCCATTGTCAGGGACACAGAGGGAAAAGCGCAGTCTGTTTGAGTGCTCTTATCTTATACTTGTGGCTAAGTGGAGTCTGGAAATGATTTGGGGGTGCTCTTGTTGTCTGTGCATTTTCACCTCTGGGATTTGTAGAAACTTGGGGTTTTGTGCTGCCTTTGGCATGGGTTTGCTACCCTTTGCCAAGTTTAATTAATCATCAGCCAGGGGTTACATGAAGGGTGTAGTGCCTACCCGATGGGAATTCAAGGACCAAAAGGAGAAGTTTCAATAACGAATTTTTAAAGGCTCTTCGAGTTTTATTTATTTTTGGCTCTTGAAGCATAACTGCCATCCGTTAACTATTATCAATGGCATTAGAGCTTCACGTAGTAACAGCACGATGGGATCCATGTGAAAGTGTCAGACTGGCTTGCTGCTACGTGAAAAATGTCAAATCTTGCAGCATCTCAGCTCTTGATTTTTGTCTGTTTTTTAGCACTTTGGAATTTGATGCCGTCATCTTATCAAAGGGAAAAGTGTCTCAAATTAGAGCTTGCTTTAAACAGATGCTTTGCAGTCTCAAATAAGTACAATTTGTAGACATAACTCAGAGAGAAATTTGCATGTTGAAGGCATTTACATTCACCAAATTGCTGGGATCCAGCTAAACAGATGAATTTTTACTCCTGCTTCCCATCACCCCTTGATCAGACCTTTTCCTTCCGAGGCATTCCTCTGGATTTGCTCTTAGCCCTGAGCCTCTGCTCTGTCTCCTGCATTGAGCAGCACTGCCGTCACCTTGTCCTTGTGTCTCTTAGGCGTCACTGTTCCCAGCTGTGGGATGGTGTTGCACTGCATACGTTGCAGTGTGTGCACAAAAAACCCTAATTATGGCGCGTTAAATGAAACAGTATGTAGAGCGTGGGCTAAGCTCTGGGGTATTTTTAGTCTTTTTTGGCCTTGTCATGGCCCTCGCTGTATTTCTCTGGGAAACAGTTGCTGAGCAGCATCATTTAGCTTGTCCCACATAACTCTGGGCTCTTGGAAAGCTGGAGTTTCCTGCCAGGCTTGAGACTGCTGGGACGGCTGTTTTCCCACTGGGAATGTGCCCATTTTAGCATATAAGACCTCATGCCTTATTAATTTTGATGAGTGTTCAGGACAATCTCAGGACTAGACATTAAGTGTTGTATTTGAGAGGGGTAAAACCCAAAGGTCATGAGTTTAAGATGTGACTAGGTTATGTGTAGCAAACATCTATTCCCTTGCTCCTTTTGTAGAGCAATTGGAGGCATGCTGCATCACTGCTCTCATGGGTTTCTAATGCACAGATATTGCTGTGAAAAGGGACAAAAAGCATGACTGCCACTGGTCAATAAAGATGCTATGGATGGATGGAGGACAGAGAGCCAATTCCATGTCTCCATGGAAGAACACTCACCTGAGGGCCGCCGGCTGGACAGTCAGCATGGTGGATGAGCACCATTCGGCTCGACAAATGTTCAGCTGTTAGGGGGTGTGGGAGAGTTTGTGATGAAGGGATGTCAGGTGGTTTGGAAGAGGGGTGTTGGAAGGCCAGGGTGAGATTACAGGGAACAGAAGAGAACTGGGGCTACAGGAGTGGCTGAGTGGGAAGGGACACCTGACCTGGATCCCATGGGAGCATTAGTATTGCTGCCTCCAAAACAGTTTCCTTGAAATGCTGGGGACCAAACTGAGGGCTGATGAACTTGAGGCCAGAGGCATGGCCCCAGCTGTCTGCCCTGCCCCATCTGTCAGGGCCCCCGTTTCACAGAACAGTCAGAGGGGAAGATAAGGCTGTGCTGCCTCCAGCTCCTGTGCCAAACCCAGCTTTTAGCTCACACCAGTGAGGATGATGGACCTGAACCCAGTGCTTTGGCTGTAAGCTGCTGTGTTTAAGTGCAGACACGTGTTCTAGTCAGCCCATTGCTTCAAGCAGTGGTAACCTCTGGCAAATGGTTGAGGCAGACATCTGGGGATGGTGACGCCTTAAACTGCTGTAACATGATTAGCTAGGGCTCATCTGGTTTTTGAACCTATAGTATTCAACTTTGCAGTCTCCCCTTTCTTACCCTGAGCACTAAAAGTTGCTTTTTTTGGTGTGTAATTAGAATTTCATGTAACAACACAGCTCCAGGAACTGCAGATTTATAAAGAAGAGAAAGTTATGAGAGACTATATAAAATCACAGTGTTCTATTATATTACACAAAAATTAAATAATACCATACTTCAGAGACAGAGAGAAGTGCTTTTATTAGCTGAGAAAACACACATGAAATTAAGGTTTTACGTGCAACAGCACAAAAGGTGAGTAGCAGAGCTGGGAGCAGAACTGACTTCTTCCATGTCTTAATATAGGGAGGGGAAAAAAGAGAGCGGCTGACAATCCTGAGTGTGAAATTCTTCCTTTGCTGGGTAAAGTGTTATGTTAGGAACTAGACTAATTTATTCTCTGTAGCCTTTATACTTGCTTAGAAATAGAAGACCTTTATATATTTTAGTTTAAAACTAATTGTTCACGTTAAAATCTGCTAAGAATCTGAGGAGTGAAATTAAGAATGAGTTTTTCAAAGAAAACACTGCTGGTCCCAAACTGAACTAAGGCTTAGATTAATCACAGAATAGAAGGCATTTGAGAATCCATCAAGTTCATGGGAAAGTGATCTTGGAAGAGCAACAAATAAATACTGTGACCTTTTGACTCCGCTAGCCCTGGAGCTGTGGTAAGTTTGCAGTCAGGCACTTGGTTCCAGACAGGAATTTTCATTGCTGCAGTGAAGTAAATCACCATCAGGAGGAGGCCTCGATGGCTCTGTCTGCATGGAGATATTTTCAGGGCTCTATGTCCCTGTGGGTGACCCCTCCATCAGTGACAGCACCGATGGGAGCCAAATGATAGATCTGCTCAGGAAGCCTGAAATACCAGCATCTCAAACTGTGCTAGTTAACGTGGTACCAGAAATGCCAGCGTTATCACTGTTGCGGTCTGCAGTGGTGGTTCTGGCTGAATCTCAGCATCAGGGGATGGATTTGTCCTGGACGCAGATTTAGTGAGGGGACAGAGGGTGCTGCAGTGCTCTACAACAGCACTGTCTTGATGTGGCACATGTAGGACACATGAGGTTCGCCATTCCTGTCCACATCTCTTCAGCAGTTCAAAGAAGCTGAATTAATGATGGGAAGTAAAATGGCTTTTAGAAAAATCATTGTTTTTCATGATTATTAATTCAACGATCCTTAGAAACAAATGCTTTTTAAACCTTATGTTAGGGGAGGGGAGTTTCTCTGCAATTAAATTGTCTCATTTAGTTTTTTTGGCTTTGCTTTCTGTAGCCTGGGCAGAGCTGTGTCTACCCTGGTTTGGATTCTTATGTCTCATGTTTTAATTACGATTAAGATGCAGACATTGAACCAAGTGTCATATTGCCAGACTGGTTTTCAGACCTTGTGAGATCAGGCCTGGAGAGGTTTGATTTGTCTTACAGAGCCTTAAAACTGAAAAAGTGACTAGAGGTTCTTTTTGTTTTGACTTCTATACTTTATGGAGGTGGAGGATAATCTTTTATTGTTCAGATTCTCACTCCTCTCTCTCCATCTTTAGTTCCAAATGAACACTGGAAGAAGTTAAACCTAGTTTCCTGCAGATTTGAGTCTTGCGGTTGGTTGTGAACCCTGATGAATGTAGTCAGATCTTATATATAAGGCCCTTTCCTATCTGTTTTAGTTTAATAAGGCATGAGTTCACTTTCATCCTTTCCTGGAGCTGCTAGATCTCTGTCCTCTCCAGAGCCTGTGTTTGTAAAGTCTGTAAGGACTTATCATGGAAACCTCCACTTTTCTCTGGTCTGGGTTAAAACTAGTCCATGAGACAGACTGCACACTGCGTCTCATTTCTTTAGGAACCAGGAACAGTGCTAATTTTTGTATAACTGTAGGAACTAGTGCTTTAAAATGGCTGGCCAGTACAAGACTTGGTCTAAAGTTGAGAGTTGAAAACTGTATTTTCTCCGGATCGATCATTATGTGCAAGGGAATAAAAGGCCTGATTACCTCTGAGACTTCTTGGGGAGACAACATAACTAGGCTGGATGTTGGTTTTGTTCTGCTCGATTGCCACCTTCTCCACGTGAGCTCAGCGTGGCACAGCTGGGGTATCATGTGAGGAGAACAAGAGGAGTTTGTGCTCTCTGCAGTCATTATCAGGTTGTCCATGCTGATACAGCTCTTCTCAGCACTGCAGCTCCTGCTGGGGGGTCTTCTGCACCAACAGGATCCTTGCAGTTGTTCACCGATACAACTGCATGAGCAGGAGTCTGCAGGGGTTTCCCTGCCTTTGTTTTTTCAGTCTGTGTGGGCTCTGTCCCTAACCTCAGTAAAAGACTAGGCATGGCAAATGTGCTGAGACCCATTAAAATGAGTCCTTTTCTTCTAATGCTGACTAAATCAGTGCTGCTCAATGGAGAGCCTTGCCATCATCATACCTAAAAGGCTGTGGTGGAGCAGTAGAAACCTCTGGAAGAAAATCACAGTCTTTGCTGTCAGCTGTACAAACCTCTCCTTCCTCAACATACATGCTCAGTGTGAACCTGCGAAATTGCCAAGAAACAACAGCTATAAACTCACTTCTCTGAAATGCTTTCCTTCCCTCTTTTTATCCTCTCCCATCTGCTCTTTTCTTGTGTTTCTGCTCCTTTGGTGATGATGAAGACCCCCCCATATTCATTCTGTGGATTCCTTCCCCCTCTGGCAGCCAGTGAAAAATACAAATGGCATTTGATGTAAATCAGTGTAAGTTGCTGCTGAGCTTTCCCTCCAAACCTTTTTTCATGCTCTAGGCATTAGTATAATGAAGGAGAAGGCAATGATTCTTATTTAATTTTAAGGCAGATGCCTTTGGCACGTGTGGGACCGGGAAAGAGCAGTCAGTGTGGCAATATGTGAATGACTAAGCCTGGACCTGAGGGCTGGTCTTTCATTTATTTAGCCAAAACAGAAATGTGCCCCTGGCCTTCCTTCCACAGATCGCCCTCACCTGCCATGCCTTCCCTTGTCACCTCTTTGTCAGCAGTGATTCACAGGCTCACCAAGAACACAGCAGCTGTAGAGCATCCTGGCTCCAGAAATGGTGACAACAACTGTGATGTTGCTCCACCACCAGCTGAGAGACACTCCCATAACTGCCCAGAGCAATCGCTCAGTGAACAGAGAGATCTTTTGGCCGACAGCTGTGCCAGGGACATTCTTGCACTGTACACAGAAAAGCCAAACTAGAAGAACTAGGTTGGTCTGACCTGTTCTTGTACGAGGAGTAGTAGACTCTGGTCCCCCACGTTGCCCTATGCAGTATTTCTTCCTACTCTGACTTGTTTCACCGGGACAGAGCAAGGGGAAGCAGCAAGTTTGGTTCTGCCCCTTGTTTCCCCTGCAGGGTGGCTGCACACAGCCTGATGTTTAATGCTTCTTGCAGAGGAGTGGACACAGCTTTTCTCTGGCAGGACTGAAGGAACTGGAACTGCCTGTGCCACAGTTTGTTCCCTAGGTCCTGCTCACTGGGAGAGCTGGTGCCAGCCTTCACTCAGAGCAGATGATGTCTTACTATCAAGATGTAAGTGATTGCACTATTAGGATTTTTTTCCAAGTCAAAAATGGCTCTCCGATAATGTAAAATTTTTCATCCCTGAGCATACTGTGATGGGCATGTGGTAGTTCTTCTGCTCCCCCAGGAAATGATCTTTTCAATAGAAAAAGGTTTGCCAATTCATTTATTTGCCATTTTTTCTTCCTTTTAAAAACTTCTTAAATATCTATCTTAACATTTAACTGCCTTAAGACCGCACCGTGGGTTTGAGTCTGATTTGCTGAGGCTTTGAGGCCTGACAACGTTATTAACAACAGTGGGTTCCTTTTTGGATAAATCCTCCTTTTCAGAGAACATCTTTCCTGAAGAGTTTCACAGCTGATTATGGACACAAATAACTCATTAGAAAAAAGTTAGTGATCCTCAGTGCTTGGCAAGCCCTGAGTTATTATCCAGTTAATGCTGCGGCACTGTGCGTTTCCAGCTGTGTTGCAGTGGCACGCAGACCTCAGCAGCTGTTGCGGAGCTCATCAAATGGCTGTTGAGCATCATCCCCGGTTTGTCATAGACCTAAAGGTTCCTCTGGGGAAAGGATGTTATCGCCTGCCACAGCCCGGCTATACTACAGAGATGCTCCAGCACCGGTGTCACAGGGACGCTGCTTGTTTGAATTCCTCCCCTCTACCCTTTGCCTTTGTTATTTTTCCTTCTTTTTTGAGAGAGTTGAGCTCAAATTATTCAAGCATTCTGTTTCTAAGTGACTTCTCTGGAAATGCAGTTTGGTGTATGCTTTAGGGCTACCTAGCTTCATTTCTTGCTAACCAGCTGAGTTTACATTATAAAAATATTTAGATGCCTAACAATACCAAGAGGCAGAAAACAGAGAGGTGAAGTACTCAGATATTTTGTCCCTATAGAGAGGAATGGAGTTTCAGGTATAAGTTGTAGGATGGACAAAAGCTATGTTTTATGTAGGATTTTAGTGTTTGCACTAATTCTGAATAGAAACAAAACCAGAAAACAAGTGGAAAGGAAATTCTGAGGATGAAAACAGCTTTTCTTGGGGGTTTACAGAAATTGTTTAAAGAAATATTTATCCTCGGGTGTGTAATACAGAACATGCTGAAACAGAACCTTATTTCAGGATATTTTATGCTTCTCGAAGTTTTCCATGTCTGGTTTTCCCATTTTCAGACCTTTTCCAGTTTCTTCCTTTTTTTCCTTTTAGACAAAATCTCAACAGAACTTATATGATTTCCCAAATTGTTTTGTCTCAATAAAAAAAGCTGCCAAAATTTTTCTGACCTCTTCAGTCCTGGTGCTGCTGAAACCCGATTTTGGTGTACACGTGCTTCCTAGAGACTTGAAAAATCCAGTCAGTGGTCTGAGGCAGAGGGTGTTTTGCAAATGCAAGAGATCAAAGCTTCTGATTTTGGTGGCCAGATCACTTAAATATCTGTGCATCACGTGTTTTTGGTATAATGTGAACAACAATGAAGTTTTTCTTTTTTGATGCTGTGATCATTTAGACAGGCTGAGTTATTGCAGCTTCTAAATTCCGAGTTCAGCTCTTTAACTTGGTCAACCCCCTTCAGGCTTTTAGTTTGGAAACACCTTGTTCAAGTCATGGCTAAGTGGCCCTTATGCTTGTATGGAAACATTATCAAAAGAGACATGGAAGTCACTGCTGGCCAAATCCCCATTTGGCTCTCTCTGAGAAACATTTGGACAATATTTTTCCTTCCCTAAGTTGCACGCTAATCCCGAGAGATTTGCAATGATCAGTCCCAGGGTCACCCAAGGACCAGTGACAGGTGAAAGCATTTGCGTGTTTCCACAGAGGACTGCTCTTTTCGTGACTCTGCTTCTTGCAAAACTTGCCAAGTCACCATGCTTGGGCTGGGAGCACCCCAGTGGCTGTGCTCTATAAATATCCTGGATGGATAGAGACAGTGCAAAAAGCAAACAGAGCACTTGAGCTGTGAGGCCGTTTCTGTTGGGCCTGCTGGGCCTGTGCAAGTTGTCATTGCGACTGTCTGTCACAAACAGGCTGCAGAGGTATTTTCAGCTACTTGAGATAAAATGGACAAAGGTGGAGGCTTTGTGTTGGCTCGAAACAGGGATATGGTTTCAGACCAGAAATGTTCTTTCTGCTGCCAGCCCCCAGAAGGCTTTTTTGGCCTGAAGGCTCATGTGAAACAGTTTATATATTAGTCCAGTAAAAGATACACTTGATCTACCTTGTCTCACTATCAGTCCATCACCTAAAATGTTGCTGCAGCTAATGGTGGCTCATATTTGATTTGTATCCAGTGTATTTTAAGGCTGCAAAAACCAGCCAGCCAGGATAGATGTCTGTCTCAGTGCTGTGCTCTGCCTGTTATTGTATATGTTTGTATTAATGACGAGCTATTCTGTATCATTAGTTGATTTAAGTACTGAAAACAAATGTTCTCCTATTTCTCTGCCTTGGGGCTAGGTGTGATTATTTCAGCCTCTTCAGCACATATGAATCTGCATCTGTTAGAGGTCTCTGTTCTGCAACGAGCCCAACATACAAACTCAGTTTGCAAATAAATGCCGAAATTGGCACCTAGTTCTGCAAGTACCTATCCTGTCAATTTATCCACAATGGTCTTAAGTATCACATTGCAGTTTTTAGATTTAGCCACTTGGGTCAATGTCCTTCTGTCTCTTTATTGTTTACATCTTGATGTTTCAGTGTCACCAGGATACATTATTATGACCCTGGGATGCAAACAGCCCATCCCGGAGGGCTTTTTTTCCAGTAACTTGGCAACGTTATCTAAAGCAAAGCAGACTCTTGAAATTGGGACATACTGCAATACGCAGGGACAATGAAAAGTATTTGTGGTACAGAGTATTTTTTGCACATTTGAGATCTCTGTTATATCATTCTTAATCAGAACAGGAGTGGCTGTGAAGAAAAAAGTAAATTTTTTGCTGTTTAATGCTGCTGATAAAATTGGCATTTGCAAAAAAATACACTTGGAAATGGTATCAGAGTTTCACACAATAACTGTAACAATGTTTGTAGTGCTGTTTATAAATATGCGTTTAGGGAGATATAAAATTGTAGATCATTGACCTGATAAGCCGTAATATCATTTGCAGAGCTATTTAGGTATGTCGACTGAATGAACGTTTAGAATTGGTGCAGCACATGTGGTAAAAATTTGCATGAAAACTGTATTGATTTCAGGTGCAGAGGAAGCATTTCAATGCAGAAGAGATGGGCTGCAGGATTTATCTGTATTCTAAGCTGGGAGCAGGCAGAGTTTGCCCAAGGGACCCGTTGTAGTCCTAAAGTGAGACGATGCCAGGCAGTGCATACGAGATGTAAAGAAAGACTGGGAGCTGCAGCTCCTGGGTCTGTCCTGTGTACCCCAACAGGGCAGTCTGTGATGGACTCCATCGAATGCCCTCATTTCTTGCCCTGCTCCCACGGCTACAAGCAGAGAGGGAGAAGTAGATGCTACTCTTCATGCTTCTCTTGATGTGAGTCTAGTGATGAGTCCCCAGCAATTTTTGGTTGCTGCACGCTGGTATCAGCATTTGGGGTCTGATATCATCAGGAGCAGAAGGCTTAGCCCCTATAGAGCAGTGGGTCGAGGGAGAACCTACATCCATAGTGAGTGAGTGGTGGAGGGGACAGGAAGAAATCAATAAAGTTTGGGACACATTGCTATGAGTTGCCGAAAAATAACAGGAATTTCTCAAAACTGATACTCAATGTGGTGATGGGCCATTTATGATGAAGTACCTCAATGTATCCAGATAATTTTGAGCATTTTGTTTTTTCAAGCCAATGTCAAGATCTTTTTGTATCCTGTAGTCTGGAGCTCATTAAGTGCATGACGCATGGAAAACTGTGTTTGCCTCCTAATAATGTACTGGGGAAAACAAGCTCTTAACCCCATTTTGTTGGACATCTTTGGTCAATTTTATATATGTTCACTTGGACATCTGTATGTATGTCTCGCTGTGTCTGAGTGTGTATTTGAAAGTCATGCTCTGTGCAAAAATCTCCCCTTGGTTGAAGGAGGAAGAGCAAAATACATAAACCGCAGTGCTTCATCCACCCGTCATGGCCTGAGAGATGGAAATGCCCCTTACTGCCAATGTTACAAACGGGTATTTCTCCAGAGGGAGATATTGAAGGATGCAGTGCATTTAGGAGTTTGCTGCTGTCTGCTTCAAAGTGAGGAGAGAATCAATAATTTGTTAGGCTGCGAGCTGACGGCTTGTCTGAGTGCCAGCTCCGGTGCCCTCCAGGATAAGCTGCCAAAGTGACTGAGGGAGCAAAGCGGGATGTAAATTCCACAAGTAATTTTCCTGAAGCTCTTATGTGGGAAACATTTAGAAGCCTCTCGGTAAGGACAAAATCCTTCCAGGCTTAATTCCTGTTTGAGCAAAATTCCTTCTGAGGTCAGTAGACCTAATCCTGAAGTCTTATCACTTGTTTACCTCAATGGGATTTGAGAAAGTGTGTGTGGGGAACAGAGGGAGGGAGGGTCTCGGGACAGGGTGTGCTGGAAATGCTTTCCTGGGAGGCTGGAAGAAGCACACGTGAAAAGAAGGCTTGCTCTGGTAAAAACAAACTTTGCTTCCCGCTCTCTCAGCAGTGGTAGAAAGAGCAGGTGAGTTTTCCTCTTTTCTGTGAAGGATCTTTGGTGCCTGGGGGTAGCCCAGCCGCATCTCTCAGGGACGGTACAACTGACACTTCCACATAAGTTCTTCAGAGGTGGTATCCATCTGAGACCTTCCTTCTTTCACATCCTGGAGGAAAAGAAGCCCCCCAGGCTGGCAACTCCCTCTTGTCTATTTAATCGCAACACAGCCCATCAAAGTGATAAGTAGTGTCAAACATAGAAGCAGGTGAGAGCTGGGATGCTGCTTTCTGGAAAACAAACTCGGGGTTTGCTGTGTGGCTCTGGGGAAGGAACCTTGCAGGGGGCTTTGGAGCAAGTCCTGGCTCTGCTTGTCCCTTGTATGATCGCAGTGAAACCCCATAAAAGGCCCCTCAATGCCTGCTTTGCAAATGATGGCATGCCAACAGTGCCCTCAGCAGAGATTTCTCCTGCCTTTTTTTCCCCTTTCTCCCTGCAAGTCAAAAGGTATCTCCTTCATAACAGACTCAGCCTTTATTAGCCAAAGATCATGCCTCTTTATTAACCTTCCAATAAAGCTACATCAGCCGAGCAAAATACCCTTCACCGGGGGATACGGTATCACGAGAGTCACCGCTGGTGTCACACAGCCGGGTCCAGTGCAGGAAATGGAGGTGCTGCTTTCTGCTTTTTGCTTTTTAGTAAAGAGATAGAAATTGTTTTTCTTTTCTGCTTTCTGGTGAGTGACGTATAAACAGCCTGTGTGAAATTGGCTCTAGAAAATGTAATCAGAAAAATATATGGACTCTTGCATTGTTTTTATGAATCCCAGGTCATGATACAGGGGAGATTCTGTGGTAAAGTTTCATTAAAAGTAAAGGAGGAACACTGAAAGCTGTACTGCTGATCCAGGGAAAGCAAAACTTTGTCAAGCCAAGTAACACTGGGCCGTCTTGTACTTTATTCCCTGCTGTTTATCTGAAGCACATTTCTTACTTTCAATAGATTTCTACTTCTGGCAGTTTGTATCTCCATGAGTTTAAGAGCTTTTGACTAATTAAGAGCAGAGAGATTTTCACCATGCTGCCACAGCCCCACTGAAAGAATAATTTCTGAGTGTTTTTCTCTCCAGGGGCATATGAGGCCAAAATTATAAATAAGCAAGTGCCTGTGTACATATACATACATATATTTAGATGTTCAGATTGTATTTATATCCACATACATATTTATGTTTTTTAAAAGTTTTAGAAAAGCTTTAAAAAGCACCTTCAGAGGGCAGGATGTTTATACTGTAACACAGTCTTCTAGGTGTGTCTCTGGTTGTGTTATAAGCTATTTGCAAATTAATTGTGGGCAACATTTAAGAGGTTTGAACCTATGGGTGAATAAGCGTGTGTGTTTGGGTGAGTGCCTGTGCACACATGCAGAAAGTGACTATGAGGGATGCCTGTGCTTAAACCAATCAGACAAGTTTTATTACTTCTGTCCATCAATGCTCTTTTGAAATATGGCAGGATGATCCTATTAAAGTAGTTCAGAAATGTCTTTCCAAAATGGCTTTTGGGCCCTGGTTCCCACACTCATTTACTTCCTTGATTCCTGTCAAAATCTGCTCCCCTCAGCATTTGCTGCATTTGTTCGCACAGATGCATTGAAAAATGGATCATTACCCAGTGGTTCTCTGTAACAAAAGGTGGATTTTGGTCCAGATCCAGAGAAAGACATACAGGAAAAGATCACAACTGTGGAAATGTCTGTGGCAAATTGTACCCGAACAATGTGAAAGTAGGATGCAAGTGAAAGAATATAGCTGAGTTGGAAAAATATACAAATGAAGGGAGTGGTAATTCAACTGAAACTCTCAACTGCATTCACCTTACTGGTGTTGGACAGTGCCTGGCTCCATGATAAATCCTTCACACCAAAGTTCAAGATTCAGGAAAATAGATGAGTTCTTAACTCATCCCTGTTTGGCAGCGTGGTCCAGTGCGTCTCGTATCATTGCAAACCTGGTTGCCAACTCTCATGATGCTCAGGGCAGCGCTGAGACCCCCCCCAGATTTTTAATGGCAGGTAATTCCACGTGTAGGCATTTGCACTGCTACAGGGGGAGAGTGTGGTCTGAGCCAGAGCCTTCAGCAGGTGTAGCCTGAGTGACACCAAATGAAAGCAGTCAGGGAAAGAAGGATTTGTTTGTGGAAGTTAACAGAACACCTTTCATTTTAGTGTGATGTGTTAGAGAAGAACAAAATCACTCATAAGGCCTGAAGGTTGAAAAACGGCTTTGTCAGGATAAGAGAATTTTCAAATGCGTTATTATGCTGTTGCTAAGATCACACCTGTAGTATCATGCACCACAATCATGCTCTTCACTTCAGAAACCAGTCTCCAAAGGAAGACCACAACATCAAAGGAGATATGAGAGTGGGAATGAATTAAACCAATTTCATCTAAAGAAGTATTTAATGACAGGATGATCATCTTAAGGGTCATTTAATACCGAGAAAGGAAATGACACATAACAGAAGTAGTAACACAAAGAACAATGAATTCAATTTAATAAAGGGCAAATTCAAATTGGAAATGAGGCTAAACTTTTAGATGCTTAAGGGCAGGCAGAAAGGGAAATCGTTTGCTTAATGAGGTAGTTATGACAAACTAGATACATATATTCTGGTTTCTGAATTCAGCAAGTGTGGGGTTGAGTCTCTCCTGCCTGATGCAGTGGGTTCAACCAGGGAGCCCAGCGGTGTTTTGTCAGCCTTGTCCATCACGACCATTAGTTTCATTAATAATCCATATTTGAATAAAGGCACTACAGCAGCATCGGCACACGTGAGAATACATCTTTCATCTCTAACAGTGAAGAAAGAAATCAGGTTTTTTGTGGCTTCACAGTATGAAACAAAAAGTTAAGCGTGCTGTGGTTGTACAAGCTGGGATTTATAGACCACATGGAGATTTACAGCCTTCACAGTGGTTGTGTCTGGTCAGAACTGTGTTCTAGAAAGGATGGTGGGGGTTTTTCCTAGGGTTGCGTGAAACCTGGGTGCTTTGCTCTTCACTGTGCTGTGGAGACAACTGGACACCCCAGAGGTATCTGTTTAAAATCCTACTCTTTTATTCTACTTCCACTGTTTTCTTGAAGCAGAGCTGACCTGTTAGTAATGCAATGGTTTATCTTAATTAACCACCTACAGGTCCCACTGCTCTTGGAATGATTTCGGTTGGAAAAGACCTTTAAGATCATCGAGTCCAACCATCGATTGGACTCTTAGTTTCCTGCCTGCTACAGCACTTCTTAGGAGCATGTCTGAAGACAGCCTCATATCTGTATTGCCAAGAAGGCTTTAGGGAAAAAAGAGAATGAATGCATACTGCCAGAACCTCACATCTGAGTAAAAGTGGACCAAATGCATTTCCAGTGTGAACTTACTGGAGTTAGTGAACAATGCAAGAACTGATACTGAGATTTAAGTCAGTGAGATTCTCATATGATGAAGACAAGTGATTAACAGAAATGTTTATCTCTTTGTGGCACAGATACACAGTTGATAACTCTTGCTTTATTTTAAATATATTGACGGGCACAAAGTATGTAACTACTGAGGGATCCCAGTTAACAGCTAGTGATCACCATCTGGTGGGTTTTGCAATGTCTGAAAATGAAATTAAACGATAACATTTGGTGCATGGAAATGGCTCATATTGTCCAACACAGCTGCTGATTACTGTGTTTAAGTAACAGAATTCTCATAAGGATTTGAGCTGCTCAAAAATTAATGCAATTTTTCCAGGACCTTGATAATGATCAGGAAGTGAATGTAAAACTGTGATCTCATGTCATTGGGAAAGTTAATGGAATAATCTGATGGGCAGGGCTTGCTAGGGATCTAACTGTGCACTGAAAAAGAAGAAAAATCTTAAGGCATTGATCTCTTCCAGCAGCAATGGAAGTGGAGAAGACAGTAGATTTTATTCCATAATTTATCTGAGATCAAAATGGGTGGTGTCCCAAAGAGAAATTAAGCAGAGTTGCTTTTTGCGAAGAAAATAGGTCAGCCTAAATATTAGCATCAGTTGTTACATGCTACTATAGATGTGTATGTTGGACAGTTGGTTGGAAAATTAATTTATTCCTGTAAAAACATTGCTTTTATAGAACTCTTTCTTAAAGCTTTGAGATTTTCATTGGAAAATTTGAAAATTATGAGCTTCCAGCTACCAGAAAGTTTCAGATGGAAACCTGGTTCCTGGTCAAGATTTTTTTCCCAGTGCAAACACATTAAGGTTTGCAGGAGTAGACATCTTTACTGGTGTGGACGTGAAAAGTAGTAATAAAGTGTTTGTGATGTTCAGCAAAAGCAGTGGCAGCAGTCGTACTGGCAGTAAATGTCAAAGAAAGAAGCTGTAAAGGCTGAGAAAAGTAAATGCAAATTATCAAGAGTAAGTGCAAGCCATTATTCTGAAATAACTCAGTCTTTTTGGCTGGGGTCAGAGAATGGCAATCACGGATTTAATCCATCTCTCATATGAGTCATTGAAGTTGTTGAATAATAACCCATAAAATTTATACTAGTAAAGTTGTTCCAGGACCCTCGGAAAGGTAATGCTCCCTGGGTGTTTCGTGGGAATACTTTTTGGACCTATATAGCACATTTCCAGTGTTCATCAGCCAATACATAGCACTTACTGGACTCTGCAGTGTAACTGGGGAAGTTGAGTTGTCAGCAGGAGGGCAGAGAAAGTGATCTGGTAGGTGCTTCTTGCCTTCACTTCTCTGAGTGGTGGTCCTAGATGCCCCTATTGATGCCCAGAAACCTGTATTTGCACTGAGCAAAGGAAGCACGGAGCTGCAGAAAGCTGTGGTATCAGCATTAAACGATGCCTTCATGCAGACGGTCCTCTGTGGTGTTAAAAGGTGAAAGCATGGATGTTTCAGAATTTGTTGGGATATTTTATATAGCTTGGGCCAGACTGGTGTCATGTGTTATTAGAAGCAGAGTTGGTTGAGAATGTGCTAATAGTTGCGGGTCACTATTTAAGATACAGATATGTAAATATATAAATCTCTCTGACTAGCCAGTAACTTTGTGGCTTAGACTTTTGGTTGAGAAGCAGGAGACAAATGTTAGAGGGTCTGGTTAAATTAGGCAGTGTGGCAGTTTAAACTTCAGTCTTTTACGCTGGTGTATTGTGTTGTTCCTTGGGGTGCAGATGCCAGGTGTTCTTTTCCTAGAGAAGGTCTCATTTTTATCCCCATGTAAAATGGGAGAAGCTCTGTGGGATGAGAAAATTATTTCCTGTGTCATTAAACTAAGGACTTATTTCCAATATCTTCCCTTCTTTAAGTAGGTGTCAGTCGCCTTTTTTGGTTAGATACCGCAGACTAATTCCTGTCTCTGCTCTGAGTCCGTAGTTGAACACAGCAGTTCATCACCAAGGGAAAAACAAGTCTTTCTTTATAACTGTTTCTCTTCATTTTATCTCGGCTTGTCAGTGTCTGGCAGATTCTCCATCCTTTACGCCATCGCTCTTCAGCTCACTCACAGAGCCATCGTTAGCTCTGCATATGGGGCAGGCTCAGGGATTTCATTACTTCTCTGAAGTTTTGTTCACGCTTTCATGTGTTTTCTTTGAACTTTAATTTCTTTGTAGGTGAAAAAGGCAGAGTTCTGCTCTGAATCTGGTCTTCCCTTTGTATGTTCTTAACACTTGTAATTACCACTGGACTGGACTGCCCTGAAGCAGTGCTGTAACTGTGCCTAACATTTCTGTTTGGAAAAGCATTTATGATGTTGGCATGTGTATCTCATTTTGTTAAGTTTACTTGTACTGTTTAGAACAATCTGAGGAGATTTATAATTGCTTGTTTTGTAATACAGCCACAAAGAACTAAGTAAAGGCTTTAGAAGTAATCTTTCTTTTCCTCTAGCCAAAGAAACACTGTCATGTTTTCATATATCAGCTTATTTAGGGTCAAAGTTTGGCTTCTCTCTGCATTTGATAGACATATATAAGTGCTGTATCTGAGTAGTTCACAGAAGAATTTGGCACTTTGATTTTTAAGTGCGGTGCCAAACATGTGGAGAGAGCAGCGTAGCTTGATTAGAATGGAGCCCGTGCAACACAGGGAGGTACATTTTCAGCAAAACTTACTACGAGAAGAGGCAATGACTTAGAAAACCAGTTGCAATTCAAATTGTAACTAAGTTGACACTGGAGAGGGGTAACTTCTAGCTTTAGATATTTGCTAGCTAGGCAGAAACTCAGAAAGTATGTGTTTTCTGAGAGCATAGATATGGGGGAAAGATGGCTTTACGTTTAAGACTCTGCTCTGGGACTCAGAAAATTGACTTCAGTTCCTTTCCTGGCTGCTTCACAGGATGCCTCTGTAGTCTTGGGGATGATTACAAACTTTTTACCATATGTTTATGCTGCATCTAGTGATCTGGAGCCCTCATTTTAGTTGGCCTTCATGAAATTCTACCCTACTGAATAATATTTACTCATTAGACTCCACCAGAAAGTAAACAAATGGTCTTTGGAAAAATTAAACTGAATCACGTTTACACTGAATAGGGATTCTGTGTCCTGGTCAGTGATGGATGAAAAATAGAGCCTTCGGAGTTGATGGCTATATCATACTCAATCCTCAGACCAGGCATGGGATCATTTAAGTTGTTTCAAAAACTGTTGTAAGGAGGGAGAAGGGAGAGGGGGAAGTTATGCTGGCCATGAAGGCTATGAGCTATTTTCCTAAGGTCTTAGTCGCATAACTCAGGAAAGAGGAAGAACCTGACAGAAATAAACAGCACCTTCCTCAAAGAGGACTTTATAACATCATTATTGTATTGGCCAAATGCAGGCGTGTTTCATTTTTAATGAAGGAAAAAAAATGCCTTTTTTTTAATTTTAGATAAATCATCCACAAACAAGCTTATGAGAAAAATAGAAGGAAGAAGGCCAAAGAGGCATGCCAGAGAAGGAAGTTTGCAGAGTCCAGGGGGTTCAGAGAAGACAGCAGTGGGACTGCCTCTGAGAGGGAGTGTTTACATCACTAATTCCTGACGACTTTACCTTCTGGGACTCCAGCCTTGGACTGCTGCCGGGACATTTTTCTTGGACTTGGCCTCTGGACTGGTGAGTTAGCGATGGAATGACACATGTCTGTTGTGCCGAAACATGATGGTTTCAGATTGCTCAGCGTGAGGGGTTTTGGTCTCTAATCACTCTGTTTCTCCTGCTCCAGTGATGAGAGGATGTGTCAAATAGTTAAATTGCAAATCTGGAACCTGGAAGACTTGGCCTCTGGTTCTGAGGCTGCCACAGCCTATTTGTGATTTTGGACAAGGCAAAGAATGACAGACGCTAGATGTAGGGTTTTCCAAATGGCTCAGGGCTCTCGTAACTCCACTGTTGTTGGATTCAATGAGACTTTCTCCCTCAACTTTATTGGGAATGAGGAATGTTTGAATGTTTGAGACTGTGTGTGAAGCAGGTAGGTTTCTGTAATCATTTGCATACAAAAACTCTGTGTCTGCTGCAGTGCGGGGAACTGATGCAACGTTTGCAGATGCTGTTTAGTGGGCTGCAAAAGCACAGTTTAACTAAAAAGGTAGGTCACTTTAAGGCCCTAGTTATACCAGTTCAAATTCAAAATAATGTTGTTGATGTGTTTATCCAGAATTCATTGTTACACAAATACAATCACTTAGTGTAGGTACATGTGATGCAGTATAGGTAGGGGAATGGTGAATGGAAATAGATTAGTTTGGTCCTAGAATAGATCCCAGGCTCAGTAAATAGCACGGCAAGCAGTTAGCTTTGGAATATTGCATTTCCACTGTAGCATTATAAGAAGATACTATTTACAGATTGTGCCCTCTGAAAAATTTGCACTGTAGAAAGGCTGGAGCTTCTGTTTGGAAAATAGAAAAGCTTTTTTAAGTTCCTTATGGAAAATGAATTTTTTGACAGAAATATAAAATGTTTCTCTCTGGGGTGGTAGAATAATCGACCCAGCACAGAGTTTGCTAGAATAACGAAGCTGGTCCCATCCTGGTGATTCATTTCCCTTTGGACTGCCTGGCAAAGAGATAAAGGTCCACACAAAGTTGTGCCAGGGGACGTGACGGTATTGGTCCTACAGGCAGCTCCCAGCCTGAGTCCTCTGAAGAAGAGGAGGTGTGAAGGAGGCATCAGGAATTGATCAGGTGGTACCATTTGCAGAGAGCAATCTGCAGAACGGTGTTCAGTGAGCCCCAGAAATCCCAAATACACTGTACATTTGCAGGTTGGTGTACTGAGCATAGGTTTGGTCATCTGACAAGGGAGGGCAGGACCATATAGCCCAATCCTGCTGCTGGAAAAAGATACACAGCCAGAGAATCGAGGGCCACTGTTCCTAAAGAAAAAGGAACAGTTGTGTGCTCCTTAGGTTCTGGAGGCTGGCTCAGGCTCCTCCTGCCCTGTGGGCAGTCTAGAGGCTGAGGAATGTTGTCTTAGTGAGAGCTGCTTGACTGCTTATCGGGGATCCTAAGGCCCTGTGAGTTTGATCTTAAAATCTGCTTGGGCTTCAAGTACTTTGATTTATGTCATGGTTGCTTCGAGCTTGGGGTTGCTGGCCTGGAGCCATCAGTGCTGTAAAAGCACAGACCCTGTGAGCTGTTTTCTGACGTCCTGCAGTGTGAGCCGGCAGGGACCCATGCAGGGTGCTGACAGAGGCCAACAAGACAAGCTTGGTCCCCTCACATCTCTTTTTTGATAAACTTGGTGAAACCAAAAGACTGGACAGGTGAATGTTGACAAATCAAGCTTTACTGTTGGAAGAGAGTTATGTTGGGAATTTCCTGGCAGATCTCCTTACTGCATCCTGGGTCTGGTTTAGAAACGTTTGCAAAGAATCAACTTTGCTCAATGGGTTTTGCTTCTCTGATCTTTGTTGCCCAGAATGGTGCTCAGCAGCTGTGCTCTTTGGAGGAGGAAAGGCATTTTCTTTGACTAAAGGTGTTTGCAGTTATTTCCCATTTCCTGTTCAACTCTTTTCATGTCTGTATTTTCAATGCTGATGAGAATCATGACTATATGCTAAAAAGATCCTTTGTCCGTTAAAACTTCTCTTGGAATAGCCAAAGGAAAAAAAAAAGTAATGAACTAAAGCTCCCTCTGAGTCTTTGACTCATCCAATTACTTAAATTAATCAGTGTTAAGGAAAAGTGTGCATCTTGGTGCAGCTACCCAGGGCAATCTGTCTGGTTCCATGACTTACATTGCTTTGTCTGGGTATCACAGCATGCATATGGTGTGGGATTATGCTCTGTCCTCAGGTGCCTGCCACGCTTGCACTATGTAATCAAACTGAATTTGGGATGAATGTCAGCTACAATGGAAAACTATTTCTAAGCAGCTGTAGATTTAATTTACGCCTTTTAGGATCAAATTTTCATCTCCAGTATAAATCCACTGAATGAAAGCATGTATTTAGATGCACATCTGTTGAAAGTAGAATCTAGAACTAAATGTTGTCTTCAAGCAGTATCCTGGGCCCTGCCTCTGTGACCTTCCATGTATGTATGTATGCTTTCAGTGACAGCCTTAAATCAGTAGCCATGCCTGTATGTGGAATAGGCAAGGCTGAAAATAGTGCCTGACTCCATGGTGTCCTCAGTAGAAACATTGCAAGCAATGGAGACCAGTGTTTGGGAGGAACTGGCCCATAAGTTGGGGTTCCTCCCTTCCCCCAGCTGTGCTGTAAAATCTTTGCAGATCACTCACCTTCTCTGGAGGTTCAGTTTTGCTTTTGTACAGCGGGAACAATGGTTCCTTTCAGCTGTGCCTCCACAGCAGTGATTGAGCGGGACTAACGAGCAGTAATGCAGTCTTTGGGGAGCTGCAGTGCTGAAGCTGCTCTAGCAAGTGTTTTGTACTAGGAGAAGAATGGATCCTCAAAATATTTAATCAACAATCTCTGGGTATATATGCCCCACTTCTGCATTAAATAATCTTAGTGATTTAGGGCTTTATTTTTTCTTTCCCTCTTTTGTTTATCTCGTATTGTCATCACCAGGAGCTTCTCTTTAGGCCGTGATAAAGCTTTTTAACCATACTTTTACTGGCTATAGTTGTTAGGAAATCTGCATACATTTTTTTTAATATTGACCCAATTCTCACTTTCTGAACTATCTCAACTTTTTTTAAAGAGAAGCAATAATGGATTTCCATATGGGCTATACCTTGTAAAAAGATTATCTCAATTTATTCTTTTTACAAAGTTTTCAGAAGAGAAGGCACTGTCCCAATGCACAGAAGCAATTTTTCTTTTCAATGGATCCTGTGACTCAAATCTAAACCTTTGCTCTCAGAGGAGCACTTTCCAAATGTTTACTTACTGCTTGATTCCTGATAGGCAGTCTGGAAAAAAAACAGATGAGGTGTTGCTCCTGAAAGTTATACTGCTTTATATTGTTTGAAAGGCAGAGATTGAACTGATTTGTCTAGCAGCTTGCCTTTTCTCAGCTGGGGGAAAGAGCTCCTTTGCAGCTCAGGTTTTTATCAACAGTCCAGTTAAAGTGTTTTATGTATATACATTAAAAAAATCATACAACATTTATATAAAGCCTTTCATCTTGAAGGCTCCAAAGTAGTTGACAAATTTGTCAAGTAATTTGTCAACTGCTTTCCTCAAAAGTTATCTCTTACTCCAGCACAAAATTTGAGATATTTCTATGCTGGATGAAA
The DNA here is from genome assembly GCF_000695765.1 of Mesitornis unicolor. Taxonomy (NCBI): domain Eukaryota; kingdom Metazoa; phylum Chordata; class Aves; order Mesitornithiformes; family Mesitornithidae; genus Mesitornis; species Mesitornis unicolor. Next base: position 194,412 of record NW_010187129.1, on the reverse strand, counting down.
TTATTCTTCCTACTAATAGCTTTTTAAAGTAACCGTAAGACTTGTAATGCATGCATTACAAAATTTTAAACTAATAATTTTAGAAACCTTTTCTTGGTCATCTACGGGGATTTAGTTAAACAGGAAGCCACCTTCGTGTTCTAGTGAGGTCAGGGGGGAACTGGTGCATGAGGCGTGCTGAGCAGGAGAGGATCAGCACTGCACATGTGCTGTGGGTAACTGGGGAAAAACAAAAAGATAAGTAATAAGAACATTGACGACAACACCATGGTCTTAGAAAGATCCCCTTCTGACAGTGACCTGCTGACAAATTCCTGTTCTATGGCACAGCTATAACAGATCATTGTGTATGGGCGAAAACTGCATGACCTGATGGGGATGTCTGCTCCTCTCTGGTACCCCCGTACCCAGCCCAGGCTTGGAGAGAACCCTGTGTGCCAAGAACAGGTTGACTTCCCAGGGCTGGTCATGTTCCTCATGGCAATTTGCCCTTTATGTCCCCAGTTGCACCATGACCTTCTGTGGCCAGTATTTACATATAAGCCTTACATATGAGTGGCGTTTGCCACTTCTGGGAGCGCTTTGCATGCACATCCCACATACAGACACACTCTGCATCTGCAAGGCTT
>NW_010187129.1:189711-193752 GCF_000695765.1 Mesitornis unicolor | reverse complement strand
TGCTGAACCTTCCCCTTATGCAAGTCGTTGGTTACCTCATGAGCAAACATGTTGCAAGGTGACAAAGGGTTTTGTGGTGGGATCCTTCGCATGAGTGTGTTAATGGACTCAAGTGCTATTTATTGGCTCCAGCCCTTGGCTCATTTGTGCTTCCTGTATGAAACTTGGCTGAAGGAATCAGAGCTGCAAGACATCATCCCAAATTCCAGCTGGGATGCGTAACTTGGCTACACGACACTCTCCCCTCTTTGCCCCCCTTAGCCACTTCCCATGTTAAATAGTTTCTCAGGACTCCAAGCGGAAGGGGGAGATGGTCTCCAGGCTGATGATTCTGATAAGTAGAAAAATTGCATAAATAAATTAGCTATGATTAATAGTAAGAGATTGTCACTTGTCTCACTTGCCCAGAAGTTGTAGCTTGCTGAAATGACAGTCCTTGTCTTGCTGCTGGGGGGTTGGGATGCAGAGGGTGAATGCTGGGGGTTGGGATTTATTTTGCACATATTTTCAAATTGAAAAAAAAGTGTGATTTATTTTCTTTTGCTGCAGCCTGGTCCTAATTTTCAGTTTACATTAATAGCTGTGGGAACAGTGTATATTGCCATATACTTTAGCTATTAACACTATGTCTAGTTTGACAGTACATCTCTCTTAATTTTTTATTTATTCCCTTGTGATCATAAAATATGTATCAGCCTTCCTTTTTAATCTCCTTTGACATGTCCAGCTAGTTAATTTGTGTCTTTCTTTTTTTCTTTAGAATTTGATTTTTCTAACATCATATACTTAACCAGAAGAAACAAACCAGCTCTCTATTAAAACTTCCTTTTATTTTTTTTTTTAATTAGAAATTTAAATTCATATTTAATGGAATGATTTCTCCAGGAGCCCCTAACAGCTTTCTACCCCAAATGTTTGCTTCATGGATATTTTACTTGCTGCAATAATCAGCATTCTAAATAAGAGGTCTTTCCCCAAGCTCAGTAAATCCATACTGGCTGAGTAAAGCATGTCTGTGATTTATGTGCAGATAAACAGCTTTGGATCCTATCCAATCACTTCATCAGTTTTAATTCGGCTGCCTAATCAGTAGCAAACAGGAGGGTTGTTTTTTGTTGTTTTTTTTTGCTCTGTTTTGTTTTTAACAGGATGGGGAGTGTTAATACAGGGTTTGGCGTGATCCCCAGAATGGCACAGATAGCTCCCCATTTCTCATCATGTTCTTGTCAAAGTCAGCCCTAACTTTCTGGAAGAGTTTATAAGGAGGGGATGAGATGCCAAGACCTGCCTTTGGGCTCTCGTTGGTATCTAAGGAACCATACGGATATGCAGCCTGAACAAAAAGTCTGCTCTTATCTCATGTTTTATAAAGGACATCCCTCAGATGCCTGAGAAAAGTGGATAGGCACATATAGAAGCCGATTTTATTTCCTGTGTGTGTTTAGGGGTTGAAGCCTTCAAAATTATTTTTGCAGCAATCATGTAACTGCTGTTGCTGTTTCTTAACAGACATCATGGCTTGAATAGGGTGCAGGAGGCAGAGGTGCCAGTGCCAGTGGGGTGCAGCTGTGTAGGGGTAGGAATGGTATAGCCCCTGCCCAGATGGTCCAGGTGACCCCAGGCTGAGGCTTTTCTAACTTCAGGCTCATGACCAGAGTTTCTGACCTCATTTTTTGTCTACAATAACCCAAGCAAATGCTTGTTATGGTTAAAACATTGGACCATTTACATTATTATCTATTAGTGCCATGTGTCCGGTGGTGAAGTGCTCTCTGATTTATAAGCAGCCTGTGAAGGATTACAGAGAGCAACCCCATTTTGGTCATCAGATCTAGGGCAAGCAATGCCATCTGTAATAATAAAGCTTACCTAAAGAGCTTAGCATGGTTTGAGTAGTAAACCATGGCTGTATGTCTCTGAACCTTGTGAGCTACCCTGGCTGCCCTTCATTTCAGTTGTGTAGCTGTGCCTGGCCACTTCCCTTACACTGGGAGACTGCAGGAGATATTAGTAGCTGCTCTATCTGTATTTTTTCCTGTTTCATAGCAGCCTTTGCTGCTTTGTAAGCAGGCAGCAGGCTTGGGAAAGCTGTGCTAGGCTGGGTGGCCAACACTGGATTGTTTAGGATATAGGTTAATTCAGAAGGAGAAGACATTGGCATTGCTACTGTGTCTTCTTGAGGGTTTACATCATAGACACAGATGACACATAGCCTGAAATTTTCCATTTCAGGTTAAACCTTCACAGCTCTGTGGTTCACTATTACCAAGAAGAGTCCCTACCAGAGCTGCTAAATTAAAAGTTTTTGACTCAGCCTTAATTCCTTGCACACACCCATAGCTGTAGATACTTTAAATAGAGCTTTGAATCACTGTGAAATTCAGAGAATTAGGCTGGGTTGGAGGGAAGGGCAGTAGACCGGGTTTGTGGCATTTTGGGATTAGTTTGCAGTGCAGATGTGCGTGTCCCAAGGGTCCTTGGGTGAGATGTTTAATCCATCTGCTGTGTTGGGCTTTTTATAGCTTGCAAAAGGGCAACAACACCTCCCCACCATAGACTGGGGATGAAGAGAGGATAAAACCCAACAGAAGACACTTGGATCCTGTGGTGATTCTGGTACAGCTCCACCTCTGCTATTGCAGTCACCAGGCTCTTTACCAGCGCTGATCGAAGCATTTTCATAAGTGATTTTGAGTGTTTTTATACTCTTCTTGTGCATGGTCAGAGGAAGACAACGTGGCCTGCCCAGGGTTGTGGAGCAGTCAGTGACAAGGTGGCAGCCATGCCCCTGCCAGCAGATCCCACTTAGCAGAGCTCAGCTGGCAGCCCCAGAGTGCGACTGCAGCCTCGGAGAGAGCGGAGATGCCTCCTTTCTGCTGCTCCACAAAGGCTGTGAGCCAGCTGCTGCACTGCTCCTACAGGCTTCTCGCCTCAGGATGGACAGTTTATTCTTTTGATTTTGAAATTCCCTGCTTTTGGCTAAGACAGCATGGATTTGGAGGGGTGTGTAGAGGTGGAATTTTGACCATTACACTATGCTACTTATATTATCCTGCTTTTTTTTAATTGATGACAGCACTGTGGAGGGACTACCAGGCTTGGGATTTTCCTGGCTTTGACTGAGCACACTCTGCAGGTCTGGTTCTTTTAACCTCAACAGGAGCTCTGAGCATCCCGTTCCTGTTAAAATTAATGTGAAACAAACTTCCAGAGCCCTGAAAGATTAAGACTATCCCATCTGTCTATCTGCTGCTTTAATGGGGAGACAGGAAAAGTTTCATGCTATAATCTGAGAAGGAATTCAAACATCTGAGAAGTAATTTCAGGAGAAGGCTCAGTTCCTTGCAGATCAAAAGGTGAGTATAGGGAATACCTCTATTCTCTGGCCAGAAGGGAGCAATTATGTTTAGAGTTAGGCAGTTTGCAGACCAAAAATCCTTCTGGTGATCAAATCTGAGAGTTTGTGCTGACCAGTGGCTTACTTTTTAGAAAAGTCCTGGAGGTTTGAGGTAACAGATACATCTTATTTTCTTACAACCTGGTATGCTGGGCTCTGAACTGCCTCCTGGGATATCACCAAAAAAAAAAAAAGCACTTCCTTTATCATCATTTTAAAGATCTAGAGTCAACTGGCAGTGAAGACTGAGCCCTTTTGTCAGAGGCTCTGTCACCCCGGGTTCCCTTGGGTTTCCCAGATCAGGATCCAACCCCGGCAGAACAGCTGCAGAAACTTTCACATCTTCATCCCTTTCCTATGATTTCTTCCGCAAGGGAAGACTGATAGGAGAAGGAAGGAAACGTGAGAGTGTGTGTGCATGTTAGTCTTAAAATGTTGAAAGAAGGGACTGTGGGAGCCATTTCTGGGTTATGGAAACGTGATGAATGAGGCTTCTTGTAGAAAACAATTGCTTCAGTCCTCTCAGTGAACAGAGTCCTCTGGTGCAGTTTGCTTTTTTCAAGTGTTGCTACATTCATTACGACTTTTTCTTTTTAATTTTTTTTATTTTCCTTTTTCTCTCTCCATTTCTCCTTTCTCCTTTC
>NW_010187129.1:187966-189680 GCF_000695765.1 Mesitornis unicolor | reverse complement strand
TCTTTCCCTTTCCCTTTCCCTTTCCCTTCCCCCTCCCCTTCCCCTGTCCTTTTTTCCCTTTTCAATTCACACTATTTAGAAGACATTGTTCGAGGAAGAATTACCAGAGTGGTGAGAGGTCTGGCTGTGGCTGAAGTCTGATGGCCTGTCCCTGAGTGCAGCACCTTAACCCATGGAAGCTCTCTGGCATAATACAGGGTTTTGACAGATCAGATTTTAGTTTCCCTGGAAAAAAACATTTTATCACTTTAGTATCTCCATTCCTTGTCTCTGATGCAGAGTTAACAGCATGTGCTCCTTCTCAGGAGAGCGGTGAGGAAAACCCATCTGGTTTGCAAATGCTCAGACATTGCTCTAATGGAAGCCATGTAAATAACTCGATAAATGGTTTGAGTGAGATTGTCGAGCATAATAGGTAGCAGAGTCAGAATCTCTTCACAGTGAATCATTTCATACTGGCTGAGTGGGATTTGTGCTCACAAGCCATTGTGCAGAAGCCTCCTCTTGATTTTTGCTGTCTCTGTCTTTTCCCTGCCTACACATTTAGCTGCTTGATCTCTTGCCGGTAAGCTCCAGGGAGCAGAGACTACCATGGCCAATGTCTGCACAGTGCTTAGCACAAAGAGTTCAGGCATTGGATAGGCTTTGGGGTGTTGCTGTAATTCAAAACTAAAGGATAAATTATTAGAAAAGAATCTAGAATTTTTTATAATTTGTTAAAATTTTTGCCTCTTCACTTTCATTGGGTTGTGGTAGAACTGGGGGGTTTGGATAATACAAAAGGGTGAAAATAATGAAAATAACCTTTGAGATATGATTTTCTTGAGCAGATTTGTTTATTCTGTGCTTTGCTTTGGGATCAGTACCCTTGGTGTTTCAAAGATGGGGGGATATGGGTTCATAACTGGCATGCGCGCTGTCTGCCCTGCCAGAGTTGCTGGGAGACCTGGGGCAAATCGTGTAGGCTGTGTTCACACATCTTCAACTGTCTGCAGCTTCTGGATTGAACTGGACAGTTTAAATAGGTCTTTACTAACCCATTTCTGACTGCATTTGTGGGTAGTTCTGCTGACAGAATGGAGGGTGCAATGAACTCTGGCAGGGGTGAATGATGAGGAGGGTGATGGGTGGTGGGGACAGGGATGTCCCCAAGCAGAACGCTGCAGTGAGGAATGAGATGTGTGTTCACAGCCTACATTTCTCATTGGTGCAAATCTCCCACTCAGAATCTGGGACAAGAACAATTCCTTGTCTCTTCCATGAGGGTGAAGCATTCAGGACTGTGAAAAGTTCAGGCGAAGCTGCACTATTTCTAAGTTAGATTATGTTAAAAGATGTATTATTTCTACAAACATTTACTGCTAGCAAATCTGTAGACTAGGATGTTTGCAGAAAGCAAATATGAAGAAAAAAGAATGCAGCTGAAGAAAGTTTTGAAGCAACCTTCAGATAACCATTAAGGAAAATTTTTACACTGTTTCATGATTAAACTTAAATCATATGTTCTTTACATTTTGTTTCCAAACTAATGTCAAAATTTGACATTAAATTCTCTTCCTCGTCCGATAGAAGATATAGTTAGAAATATCCACTGAAGACCCTTTTTCTGATGTGTCCACAGATTACAAAGGATTTTCTCTGGAGCGTGACTTCGAATATGACACTTCAGTAATGCAGAGACTGTAAGTAAATAATATAAAGATTGCAACCCTTC
>NW_010187129.1:172251-187935 GCF_000695765.1 Mesitornis unicolor | reverse complement strand
ACTCTTTCCAGAACTTTGCTAGAACTCATCTTTGCTAGATTCTACCTTGCAACCAGCTTGCAAGGAAGTGATTGGAAGATGTCGTGGTTCTCAAGTGGATTGTGCCATTTTAGACACCTGGCTTTATCAGCTTCTTGTCTCATTTAAGAACACAAATAATGGTGCTTAATGTGCAGGAAGAAAGCTGAAGACATCTGTCAGTATTGCAGGAAATGCCACAAGCAGACAAAAATAAAAATACCTCATTAGCGTAGATGAGCAGTGAATAAAATGCAATGGTACATTACCAAAAGCTGGCATGCAGTTGGTTCCCAGGCACGGAACAAAGGCCAAGAACCTTATTTTGCTTCTGATACCACTAATTAGAAAGGCCTATGAGAAGCTGAATGAATGAACCCAAGGGGCTGCTGTCTTAGCCATGTAGTTGTTGGCCTTTGGTAACTTGGTGTCAAAGTTTGGTATCTGAGGTTATCACAGAGTTAAGCTTTTGTGCAATTCCTGGTTGTGAATGCTTGAAAAAGATACAATTTCCTTCTCTTCCTCAAGTTTCTGTATCTTTTTCTAAGGTGAATTAGTGAGCTGTTAATTTTGGTAGCTCTTTTCTGAATTCTGCATTGTTTTTCCTAATCAGTTCACTGAGATCTGCTCAATCTCCATTTAATTCAGTCAGCTACTCAACATCCAAACCTTTTGTAATAGAAAGAGTGCTATTTTTTTCCCTTTTATTTCAATTGTAGTTGATGGCTTTCATCAAGTGTTATCATATAACTCAATCACCTGCCGTTGGAATTTGTAATTTAATCAATAAAGGAGGGCATTTTTCTCAGGGAGGTCAAAAGAGAAAGAACTCAAGGAAAGTACATGGTAAAAGGAAGGTGAAGAACATAAAAGGATGATAGGAACTGTGGTTTGCACTTAATAGCTGCTGTTGGCTGTATCTGCCTGGCAAGTAGCAAGCAAAAGAGATACTACTATTTTAGAATTAATAAATCTAATGATTGCATCTATGCATTCATCTTGCAAAATGTAGAGGGAAAATCATGGGTGTTACTTAAGTTGCTATGACAAGTACCTTGTATCAACTCCAGCACACTGAATGGTGTTAGCAACCGTGTATGTGAGCAGCAGTGTTCACACTAGCACTTTGATATCAAGATACACCAAGAGATTAAACTCTGTGCTTCCGCTGCTTCTGCTGCCCCAAGGAAGGGGGGTGGTACTGCACTGGCTGGCAGGATGAGGGGCTGGTTCTTCTTTACCGGCTCTCTTGGTTTCATGCCCTGGCCAATCTAAGACATGCAGTGTCTGGAGGAGCAGCTCTGCCAGTTCTGCTGCAGAAGTGAATTTTGTCCCAAGGATGAAGGTTTATTTTGCTCCCTGCCTTTTTCACGCTGCCAAGAAGCTTTGAGCAAGTCCTGGGAGGGACACAGAATGCCCCACTGAAGTACTTGTGCTGGGCCACAGCTGGAAATCTTTCCTTGGCTCCTTGGCTTCAGAAGGAGATTGCCTGGACAGGTATCAAATATCAGGCCTCTGAAGAGTCACCCATGGTTTTGCTGATATATTGACAATAAGTATTATGGTCTCAACTTGGCAAGGTCCACAGAACACGATGTTAAAGGGATCAAAATTATTCATTCAGAAAATGTTAAGATTTAAAAATGACAGTAAATCATTTGATCTTTAAAGGATGCTGATTTGCTTATGTCCTTCCCACAGCTCCGCTGCTCGCACTGTAGCCACATTTTCTGCAAATGAAATGTGAGCTGTTGAAACATGCATCTTGGGGAATTTTTAGAACATGTTTTTAATTGAAGCAGGCACATTAGCAAGGAAAGACTTAAGAATACAACATTTTGGGGTATTTTAATGTATGGTGTGTGCATTTGCCTCAGAGATTTTAGTACTTCCTTTGAGTGCTACTCCAGATTGAGTAAACAGGTATTTAGAGAGTATTTAGGTGCTTATTTTCAACCTGGGCTGACAAACTTTTCCTGTGATAAACACAGGAAAAGTTTCAGAAGACAACAAGACAATCAACTGATGAATTCCAAAGTGAATAATCTTTAAAAAACCCACCCCAAGCACCCTACAGCAAAAGCTATCACTTAATGGTAGTAGAGATTTAACTCAGGATTTAAGTGTTGAACATCATTAATTGAAGAATGGCTGGGCAAGGGCTGCATTGAAATGTCTTAGTCATAATTTCTCAGCAATTCTGCCTTCCTGCAGCCCTCTTGAATTCAAGACCTGCTCCTGTTTTGCACAGCTGTACAAGAAAGTTTTGGACAAGGAATGCAGGAAGTGTGCCAGTCAGACGGCTACAAAATCTACAAAACTGCAACTGGCCACCTTCTGACAAATCTTTCCTTCTGCCCTTGGAAAAGATCATAGAACCCTTTTCTTGTATGAGCAATATTGTAAATATCGGTTCATCTTTTTTTTTCATAATCCTATGTTTAAATCTATTCCCCATCCTTTCGACAGTGCCAAAGGATAACCAAACATGCACCATATGATTGCTTATGATCCCTAGTTCCTTCTGGTGCACACCAAATAATGTCATCAAAGTTAGAGCCGTTCTGCCTGCCGTGTTTGGCCAAATATGAGAGCAGAATTTCTCCCACTGAGTAGCTTAACGGACTATATTTGAAGATTGACTTTTTGAAGCAACCAGACTTTGACTGGCCAAAGCAATCAGTGTTTTGCCTAGCCAGGCAGCATAGGGAACCCAGCTATAAGAACTGAAAAGCTTCTAATGAGAGCTGAGGTTGAAAGCATTTCTTGGGGTTGATTTAGCACTCAAGAGCTCAGTGCTTTGCGGAATTGGAGCATCCTCAGAAATAAGCAATGGCATATCCAGACTGCCCCTCTGTCCTTCCCACAATAATTACTTTGTCTTTTCACCTAAAAAAAAAGAAGAAAATAAGTAATCATGCTTTAGTCCCACTTGTCAGTGATATTTTGCAAAAAATCCCTCCCACAGAGCAGAATAACTGGGAGGCTGAGAACAATGCATGTGTATAGTATGTCTAAAAATGTTTATATATATGTTCATTATTTTTTTCCCCTATTATCCCTTGCTTTTAAGCTGCTAAAACATTTTTAAACACCTGGATTTGTTTTTCTGTCCTGCACCAAATCACCCATTTTAGTGATTCCTCACAGATGAGGAATCCAGGAAAAAAAAAAGACTGCAGCATCTTTTAGCTCATCTCTTAGAGGACATTGAGTTTTGCTTCCACTGTTTTTGAATTCAACAGGCTGCAGAAGGAGTGGGTGTCATTTAGCTATTAAAGATTTTTGTTTTCCTGATCATTGTGAAGTAGCATCATTAACACAGGCAAATTACCATGCTTCACTGTGCTGTGTCCATGGCACATTAGAGGCCCTTTCCCATTGGTAAAGCTGGGTCTATTCTTCTGTAAAATGAGGGGCCCATTGGCAGTTCTTTGGCAAGTGAGACAGAGGGACTATTTAATGAGGAGAAGAGTGGTCTAATAAGGGGGAAGAAATTGAACATGACAAGTGCAGGGAAAGATAGCAGAAGGCTGATTTATAAATCATAATTGGGCCAAAATATTCATCTGTTTTCACAGGGCCAGGGAAGAAGGGGGCTGCCGTTTTAGGGTAAATGAGTAACACAATTTTTCCAAAGTACATTTTAGAAAAGGCAAGCACTCCACGCCATTTCTCTTCCCTGCATCAAGTGCTGTGCTTTCAAACTAATGGAAACTGGTTTGTATTGCTTAATTTTCTTCTTTGACATGGCATATTGGCTTTTGGTGAAGAAATTGGACTTATGCTTGAATATGTCTGGATTTTACAAATAGGTTTTTAGTTCAATAAGATGAAACCAATTAACCAGAAAAGTCATTGCCAATGTATTTTACAAGTGCATAAAAATATATTACTTTTTCTTGAAACATTTGATCACCCTCTTAAATGTTTTTTTTTTCTTTTCTTTGCCACCAGTGACAAGCCACTGTGACAGATTTATCCCCTCATGCCATTTCCTGAAGACGTTGCTCTCTGGTCCTGATTGTGGGTGTGTCTGTGTGTGGGGGTTGTAGGCATGTGCATGTGCATCTATTTATTTCTGTCTCACTTTGCCCTGGTGTTGTTCAGTGCGTTTAACTTGTGCCCTGAGGAAAAACAGAACACACAAGCTATAAAAAGGTGTTCTTAAAGGTTACTTAAAGTGGCACAGGACCCAAGGGCTAATGAGCAATCTCTCAAAAACAGGTGTTAATGCACCACTGAAACATTTGATACAGCAGAGATGTTGAGGAAGGCAGTAGCACTTGGTTGCTACTGCACTGCATCCCTGCGAGAAGAAATCTCTCCTGGAAACTCTTCTGAGGCCCCTCATTAAGCCAGCTTTGTCTTGCAAGTGAGGGTGGGGACAGGGGCACACTGTCCTGTCCCACAGTGGTGCAGATGTCTGTAGAAATTAGGTCTGTTCCCTGCCTGCCTGTCTCTGAACAGTATTGCTCATTTAATAACTTCTAGCAATATTTTACTTCCATCCTGAATAATTAAATTGGAGGGAATGTTCGTAGGAGGCCCTGCTAGCATCTTGCCCCTAAATTTCCATCGACTGTCTGCCTGCGAGAGGGCTGGGTGACACTCAGGACATGGGGGCACGCTGAGAAACTACAGGACTTCTCTTTCCATTACCTCAGCCCTCCCCATTCCCTCATAGCCTTGCCTTCTGCTTCAATTGCAAAGGGTATTAACTTCTATGAGCATGTGGGGTGTAACCCAGGCAGGCATCGCCTTTGGATGACATGTTTTTCCCTGCTCTGATCAGCTCTGGGTAAACTGAAGCATGCTTTCCTCCCTAATAACTTTGCTAGTTTGCTTTAGTTACCAGCTGATACAAAGATGACTAAAACATGGTATTTTGGGGTAAAATAGGGTGTCTGTCCAAGTACATGGCCTGTGGCACACAAAATTATCTGTTGCAAACAGACATCTCTGTTCACACCAGCTTTGCCCAGTCTTCCAAGGAAACAGCTGTATAATCTGAAAAAATAACAAACACTAAATTTTGGTAATAGGAAGGGCTTTATCTTTTGTCTTCCACAAGCAGTGAGAGTGCCCTTCAAGGCAGTGCCCTTTTTACATCCCTGCTTCCATTTAGCAGTGGTTCTCATATTTTTAAAATGTTGAGATATTTTACCAACGGTCTGACATCACTACTAATGCTCTGCGTATTTACCCTATAAGCAATGATTGAGTTAAAGGAAGTGATTACCTGGAGGGCTTTAAAGGAGGTGCCCCTTTCAATGGGGTGTGAACTTCCACATGAGCCAAACAGTTGCTTCAAGTCCTTCTGGGTTTGTGACACTCTCTCAATCAGCCACACCAAGTTGTGAAAGATGCTGCCCTTTCAAAAAGCCAGAGCGGCCCAGCACCTCCTTCCAGTAGCTGTTGTGTGAGCAGCATATGCTGGTTTACATCCAGGCTCTTCCGTTGCTTATTTAAGTCTCACTTTTTTTTTTGGCTTTTGTTGCATTCCTAGGCTGTACCTCATATTAAAATGACCTTGTTCCTCCAGGGAAACCTTCTCCCATTCAAACAAATGGTACCAACACCAAATAACTGCTTTGTGGTATCCAGTTTTGTTCTGCATTTGTTTTAAGCTTCCCAGGAACCCCTGGCTACTTCGTGCAAACTGTTAACTTGAGGGTGATAATTTTGTCTGGGTTTTGTCACAGAAATTCAATTAAGGAGGATTATGAACACAGTTGTAGGCCTGTTTCATTTACAGTTGCAAATGAAACCCAGGCCACACACTGATCGTTTATATAGGAAAGGAGATGCTGTGTAATTTTGAGTGGCTGAATTACCTGTGTGTTCCTTTGTGTGGCTTCACTTATTGCAGAAGGGAGGGGAGGGAGACTTGCAAAATGAATAAAGGAGTGACAGAAAGGCAGGAAAGAAATCACCAAGGGAAAAACTACCCCCACTGCTTTTCCCTAGGAGGCACACTTCCCATCTACACATAATAAACTCCACAGGGAATTTCTTCCTCCTTAGAAAACATATCCCAAAAGGCAAGAGTGAGTAGTCATTTATTTATTTATTTACGGTTAACAAAGAGCAATATTCTGTTTTCGTGGCCTTGATTTGGCTCCAAGTCCCAGAGACACTGGGGGTAAGGCCTATGGTTTCACTTTTTTTTTCAGTTCTTATTTCTGGGCCACGCAAGCCAACTCTTCTATTCCTTTTTTTCTCTTTTCAAGTGTTTCTGCAAGCAGCTGAATTCCCCAGGTAGGAAAGTGGAGAGGAGGGGGAAGGAAGGAGAGGACGTTTACCAGATTGGAGCAAAATGATAGCTGCTGCAGGGACTGGCTCCTGGTGGAAGCAGCGTGTTTGGGGATATTGAAAGAAGAAGGGATTTTGTTTATTTTGTGGTATGCCTTTTTTAGTTATGAAGGGCAAAACAAAGGCAAAACTTGTCTTGATGTCCTTTGATGAAATGTCTGTGTTTGTAAAGGAGCAATATATCTCAGCTTTGCTTTGCAACAGTAGATTTGGGAACTGCTTTGCACCACTCCGGAGATACGTGAAGGGCACAGCACTTGGTCAACTCTTCTTCCTTATACGGGTTTTATCCCACAGTTTGGACTCTGTCCTCTAACCTTTTGGCTGGGGAAATCCCACGCTGATTTCTCTGGGGTGTTGCCTGCCTGAAGACACAGAGGATGTGGCCTCCTATTACTAGTAAGTTTTAGCTCTCATCTACTAAATTTTATTCATAAGGAGTTATCACCATTTTGCAGGTGGGGGAGAGGTGCCCGAAGGTGGAAACACAGCCCCGGTTGAGTCAAGAACAGGAACAGCCCCGGTCTCCAGTCCCTGTCTTTATGTATCTTAGTGTCTCCTGCTAGTGAGCGCAAGAGTGTCTGCTAAAGGACCTACACCATGCATCGCCTTGGATAAAAGCTCTCCTCAAGTACACTCTATTTAACAACTTGTTTTCCTCTCCTTTCTTGCTTTCTTCCTGATCCTTCAATTCCAGAAAGGGTTTTACTGTCCTTACTGTGGTTTCAGCTATGTGCCCAAGAGGCTTACTGGATTCTTCACCAGATAAGGGGAAATAAGCTCTTTTGTTTCTGCCTTTAGATCAGATACTGTTTCCCTATACCTCTCTCTATACAGGCTTGACACTGTTAAAATCTGAAAGAGAGGCAGGCAGGTTATTAACTCTCAAAAACTTCAGCAAAATTCTCTGGAAGTGATGTGTTGAAGTGTGAACAATATCTACCTTAGCTCCGCATCCACAGCAATTCATCCTGTGGTGAGGGGCTTTTACAGCAATTTGTATTTCTGAGTTGTTTTGTGGTAGTCATCTTGTGTCAGATCAAACTTGTAAGAGCTTGTCGTTGAGGCAAAACCCAGATGAAAAAAATGAAAAACATTATATTAAACAGTGATCTGTGAGTCTCTTACCTTTTGGGCACCTTTTCTGAAGAAGTTAGGACAATTGAATTGAGGGCCCTCAGCAACTTTCAGTCCAGGTGAACTTGACTATGGAGCTGGACCTGAGTTTGGATAACTTTGAAAAAGTCAGTGGGTTCATGCTGGCACAAAAGATGCTGGGGAGAAAGGAGGAGGACCATGGTTTTGTGTAACTATCAGGTTATTTTGTTACAACTGATGGGGATGATCAGTCACAACCCAGTTTTGTTGTGTGGTGGAGGAAGGAGATCAGCATTTCCCAAGAGTGACTTATCCAAAGGGTGTTCCTACAGGCAACGAGAGTCACCTTTGGGAGTGCTGATCTCGTCTCGCTGACATACCAAGTGCCTCGCTGCCTAGCATAGCCCAGCTTTCAGGTGAATAAAGTAGGGTGAGATGAATCTCTGCCTACATTTCAATCACAGGTTTTATATTTGGTAAAGCATATAAAAATAGGCCTTTTTTAGCATCTTTCAGCATGTAGATAGTAGAGTTCGATCCTTACCCAGCATAAATGAACTAAACTTCAGTGCTAAAGAGCTGATTCTGGTGGAATAACTTCTGCTTTGCTCCAGTTCAAGTGGAGTCAAATCTCCGTGGAGTTTGTGGGGGTTGTGTCAGTAGTACCCCTGATCTTATTACCTAAACCTCAGCAAAGGGACAGAAAGAGGCTGTACATTATGTAAGGTGTGCATGGTTTGATATGATACCTTGTGTTTTGCATGAAGTGCTTTTGGATTCATGACATCTGGCAGCATTGCCCTCTTGAAGTGTAACAGAGAAATAATCCTTTCAAATCAGCTCTGATGGAGAGTGAAATGTTCTTCACAAGCCTAGTTTAAAAATCTTTATCTGAGTCTTTCCCTCCTGTGGCTGCTAACTGGTTTAGCACAAACAATGCACACACACAGTACCATTTCAGCTGTTTCCCTGGAACTTGCTGTAAGTTTTTAATTATTTTCTTTCTTTCTTTCTTTTGAACAAGCTTTTTTTTACACAGAAGGAAAATGTGCAGTTGAATCATAAAGCTAGATAAAGTATTGTAAGCCTGTGTTGAACTGAGGTCCTTTTCAGCCAAATAATGACTTTATGTGCTTATAATGGCAGAATTGAAAGAGATGTGGGAAAGTAAGACTGAAACACACTCTGGAGCCTGTATTTCAGTAACGAGGAGGAGGCTGACCGTTAATATGGGAATTAATAACCCTTCAAAGACACCTCCTTTGAGCAGCTGCAGTAGGAACTGTCAGTGCAGAATGCACAGACTAATTGTCTTTCAGAGCAGCTAAAATTAAGTGTTTGTTACTGCTTTGTGTATGTACACTCTCAGCAGGGGCCCGTTTCCCTTCCCTTTAGGCAAACTCAGAAGAGGAAGAACGTTTAACGGCCTGGAGCCACCCAGCCTG
The DNA here is from genome assembly GCF_000695765.1 of Mesitornis unicolor. Classification (NCBI taxonomy): domain Eukaryota; kingdom Metazoa; phylum Chordata; class Aves; order Mesitornithiformes; family Mesitornithidae; genus Mesitornis; species Mesitornis unicolor. Next base: position 179,059 of record NW_010187129.1, on the reverse strand, counting down.
TGTGCCATGTGTATGTGCCACTGAGCCACACCTGGGCTGTCAGTGCTTAGACTGTCCCTGGAAGGTGGAGTCGGGGCTGGTTGTAGCAATCTGCATTCTTAGAGGTGCTGGAGAAAAAATGCTAATGCTGATCAGAAGGGGAAGGTTTGAAATTGTAAGCAAACAGGGAAGATCCATCGTGCATTTTCACAGATGATAAAAGGCTGGCAGTGGCAGTCTGCTTATCAAATAACTAGATTTATTGAAATAGCCTATGCTCTCATTAAATAGTTTGCTTTTTATGCTTTCATTTTATTTCATCTTGCTGAAGGTGTCCGGGGTTTTTTTCAAACCTACTCTTACTGCCATGGCAAACTGGCTCATTTAGATAATTTCCTCTGTTAATGCTTACAAGATGCATGGGCAGTGTCGTGTTCTTTTCTCGCTGAAGTAGTGGGGACTCAGCGCACAGCCAGTCCCTGTCATGAAATCTGAGCTTCTGGAAAATAGATTATAAAATCAATGTAATAATTATAAGTTTGTTCCTTGCAAGATGATAGTGCTAGTGGAAGTGTGGCTATACATTTCATTTAGCATGAGCCTAGTGCCATCAGCTATGCACAGAAAATGGGGTAGGATCGATTATTTTTAATCACTAGAGAGAAATAAAATGCAGAAACAAAAATGTTGCTAGCATGATATGACATCCCTGTGCTGAAGGGATTGTTCCTTTCGTGGCTCAGCGAGGTACTGCATTTTGTGTTTTTGTTCCCAGGGGAATAAGCTGCTGCTTTCCTTCTTTCCTGAAAAAAGTTTGTAAGGCAAGAAGTGAAATATTAATAATTGAAAATGCAAGTTGCAGTAATGTTTTTGCGTAAGGATGTTTCTTGACCCACGGAGGATATTCACTGTTTGTTGGAGAAAAGATCAGCAGAGGAACTGTGGGAGCCTGATGGATCTGAAAGGCTACCTGGCAATAAACGTGTTTCTCAAATGAATCTTAATGTGGTTCCCGAGACTGGAGTTCTCTATTTATAGCCTGCCCTTTTTCTTGGAGGACCTGAGCTACCATCGAGAGAATCAATTCCCCCCTGCGCGGGGTGTGGTGGTGGTAGGTAGACATTAGCATGGAGAGAAAGGTTTTTAACAAAGGACACGGAGACAAATCCTTCCTCCTACAAAATATGTGTTGTGAAGTTTAACAGTCCCAGTGACCTTCACTGAGAAAAAGTCCTTCTCCAAAGACATTTTAATGGGGAACTGCACAGAGTTCACCCATCTGCTCTGCAGCAGGGGTTAAGACTGAGTTTACTCTGCTGAGATTTTAACCTATGGTTTTAGTATTGCGGTGGTTATTTTGTTTGGGCTTTTGGGGGCTTTGTTCATTAAGCCAGATGCTTTTGCTGCAGAGCCATCCTTCCATGCTGTTTTGAATGCTAACGGTACCAAAATGTTACTCATAAAGTGCACACAGTTACGATTCCTGACTTTAACTCTTAGCATATTTATAGGGCTCATTTCCATTTTTTCTGGTCTCATTAATGGATCAGCAATAATAAATTGAAATGTTAATGTGGGATCATTTCACCAACAGCAGAAGGTATTAACGAACTTGATAAGATAGTTGAAAGGAAAATAACTTTTTAGTAGTGTAATTTTTTACTGTTGCCCCTGATTGTTTCCTTCCAAACGTGTAATTGGGGCAGTTCTGAAATTTTGAACACCACTTCATATGGACATTTTAAAAATCAGCTTCCTGGATGTCTGCAGGAATTCCAGTAGGGGCAGCCATTCTGGAGGTTGAAGAATGAGCAGACTTAGCTGTAGTCATGGCGGTAATGACAGAATCCCAGAAAGCACCTTTTGTCCATGTGAGTTAATGACTTCCATTAAGGAAATGGGAAAAGGTGGGTCTCCTTGTATGAAGTGAGCCATTCACATCCTGTTGTGAAGTACTTGGAGATAGCATCAGGTATGGCCTTATATAGGAGTTAAATCCCCCCAAAGACAAGGGGATAGTAACTTATAGTGAGGGATTTGTGGGAGGACCCTGAGAAGTTCCTTGATGGCACTGTGTCTCACTTTTCCCACTGGTAAAGTGGAGGGCTTTGAGTTAATGGAACACAGGGTTTCCAGGCTTGTCCAGTTAATATCTGTGGAAAGCTGTCTGTATCTTCTGAGGGAGAGACAAGACACTGGGGCAGAATCCTCAGCTGAGAGTAAGCTGTACCAGACACTGTCCAGGACCTTTCCCAATGCCATACCTTGTTGAAGACCTCTGTAAGGACATTTCTGTATGTATGTTTAGAAGTTAAACTTCTAAAGGCTAAAATTTGTAATAAATTTGCAGTAAATTTGCATTCTGGCCCCTGGTACAGAGCACTTGTTTGAGACTTTTGCTATTTAGTCCTGGAAACCTTGTTCCCAGTGAGTTTTCATCTCCCTGAGCACATGCATTAATGCTTTTTGGACTTTGCTTACCCACAGACATAGTAGGTGTTTCAAAGTGGATTGGCAACATTTTGCTCACCCCTCTTTCTTTCTGTTGTTAAACAACAGGTTTAAAGGTAGTAGAGTGGGTTGAGAATTGTGTGTCTGAACCAGTTGTTTCCTACAAGAGACCAGAGATTGGCATTTAAATATGCCATTCAAGCTAATCATCTCATCATTGAAGAGTCTAGTGACCTAGAAACTTAATGTAGTTTTGTGAATATGTGCAATTTTTTGAAAAAAATACTATTTTCAAATGAGGGATGTGATTGGCCTAATTCTCTCTTCTTTTGTTGGTGTCATTAATTTGAAAATTACTTCTGTGCAGTGTTGTTTTCTTGCTTCCCTGCAGGCAGACTGCATGAGGATGAGCCCACTGAGCTAAGCACAGGATAAGCAAGTACATATGGAAGTGGACATATAAATGCCAATACAGGGGCATTTGAAATAGGAAAAAAAATAATATCTGTTTAGCTTTATTGGCAAGTAATTAGAAAAGTGACTAGAAGTGTTGCATCTTTTCTTGCTTAAGGCTTGATCCAAAACTCACCAAAATGAGTGGGAAACTTTCTGCAATGTGCTTCAGCTTTCCTGTTTCTCACTCTGTCTCACTGCAACAAATATGTAAGTGCCTCAGGCAAATAAAGATATTTTCAACAGCCAGACCTACCAACACTACCTGGTGCTGGCAAAGCAAACTTAATCTGCTGTGGCTGTAGTGACTCGTCAACATGTAGAGAAGAAAACAGTTGCTTTGAGTAATATGACATGGATGTGGATGTGGATGTGGATGTGGATGTGGATGTGGATGTGGATGTGGATGTAACCCAAGCATGTGGCATTGGGTTGTGTGTTGAATAAGGTGTCATTTTTATCTAGACAAGTGACCTTAAAATACTTATAGCAGTTTGCTGCATTGTCATCTTTTAAACTTCTTGCTTTAGTAGCTTTAGTCCAGTTGTATTTATTTTTTCTCCTTCTTTTATGTCTTACAAAGTTCAGCATGTGCAGATTTGGTTTGGGCATGGAGGTGGAGCACAGCTGGTGGAGTGAAGGAGCAGGGAGGGAGCAGATCTTTTTAAAGCAGCTAAACTTGTAGCCAAAAAAGATACTGCATTTATAATGTTCCCATTCTTCTCAATACTTAACAAGAAAAATGATTGTGTGTGTGTGACGTGAATATTCAGCACAGAGCTTTGGTAGCTGACCGCTCTCTTTTCACAGCCATCCAACCGCACACACATTCCTAGGGGATTACCTCACTGCCAGTGCTCCTCAAAGTGTGGGATACGCCAAGGCCGACCAACTGCAGAGCTCCTTTCTGCTTACTGCGGTGCTGATTTTAGTCAATGACCTTTAAAACCACAAACTTAACCCTACATCTACCCCAAAAAAGGTTTTTCATCTATTAGCTAAATGAAAGAGATCCTGGGAGTGAAAATAGGGTAGAGTCTGTTGGTTATGTGTAGAAATTCCTCTCCAAGCTTTCCACTCCTCTTTGGCTCTAAACACTCAATAACTTTCCAGCCAGAGAATGTTTGTCCTTTCCTTCTCTCTCTCTTTTTTGTGTTCTTCCCTTGTTTTGCATATTCTGACAACGCTGTTTACTTCAGCCTGCAGCTCACACTGCTTTGTGTGCTTTCTCCCTGTCTCACAATTGCACAAATAAATCACTGAGGAAAATTTGCATTTGATGGGAATTTTTAGGTGATATTAAGTTTTATGGGTGGAGTATAATGCATGTGAGTTGGCTTAATTAAACTGTATTTTCATTTGTGACATGGAGGTCTTTATCTGTACAAGGCTATTTTTGTCTTTCATCTTTTTTGCTGTTAAACATGCCAGTGGATTTGAAAACTTGAGGATGACAGGTCTCAGAAAGTATCGCCTCTCGTGTCAAAATATCTGCTTATGCCAAGTGGAGTAAATCAGCACCATCACGGAGCTGAACAGTTAATTTATGCCAGGAATTTCTGAGCGCCAGGCGATTGTAGTCCAAGGCCTGTATGTGTTGTAGCACCCTCTAGTCGCTCTGTTGGTAATTTGCCTCACTCCAGAGGAGAGATGAAATCTGGCAAAAGAATTAGATCAAGTGAAAGTTGGTTAAAAGTTTGTCCGGAGTTTCTGAGCCCTGATATACTCCCTATATAGGTTGAAAGTGGCTTCCTTCCACCTCCCAAACAGTGATGCGTGCCCTGGAGCCCTGCAGGATTTGGCATTGGTGAATGCAGGGTTTCTGTTGCCGCTGCCTGTCCTGCTGCCATGGCAAAGCTTGTAGCTGGGGTGCAGTTTGGCATTGAGACTGCTGGGGCCAAAGAGGGCTGCAAAGACACACTACCTGTTCTGCAACTGGGTTGAGGTCGTAACACCCGCAGAGCAGCGGGATGCCCACAGGAAGTTCATCTCATTGTCTGTTGCAGCTTTATTTCAGGGAGATGGGGAACCAGCTTCCCAATTCCCATTGTTACCCTAATCTTAAATATCTGAATTGAAGGAAGGGGCAGAAGTGCCATTATAGCCTGGGTCACACTAGAGCATGTTTATTGCATACCACTGTCTAGGAACTTGGTCTTTGATATTTCTCCCTCCACAAGCTTCGGGAAGGGCTGTGAGCCTCCTACAAGATCCCCAGATCCGGCCTGCGGGAGTGCAGGTACTTGGGAGGGCTCCATACGAGTTCTGACTTTCTGACTGTTTCTCTGGAACAGAACTGGCAAATTGTAGCTTGAGATTGTCACACTGATTAATAGTAATAATGCTAGTGCAGCTCCCCAAAGTGTGTGAGGCACTGAGGAAAGTGCTAGTTTCAATTTATCTATTTTTCAGGCCAAAGGTTTCCACACTTGCACAACTCTTTTCGCTGCCATTTTCCATGCAAAGGGCCTGTGTGCCCCTGAGATTGATACCGCATCTGCTCCTCTGCAAAGACAAAGATAAACTGGTTCATGGTGTGTTGTTATTTCGCTTGCTCTTCAGCATAAGAACAAGCAGTAAGAATGCATTTAAGATGTTAATGAAATTAATGAAAGCCAGATCTCGGAAACAGCTGAGATTGTTGACTGTCTCAGGCAGATTTGTACTTCATTTTAATTACAGATGAGCCAGAACCAAAACCCTGATTAGAATTGCTCCAGATTTTGGATCCACATCTCTCAGCTTTGCAGTTTGGACCAGTTTCCAGTGTTTACTTCACTTCCCATTTTATTTTTCCTTCTGGTTTTACTCCAGGTGTTTTGATGTTTTCATTTTGTCTCTGTGAAACACCAGCCTCAGTGTTGGACACGAGACCGGCTGCCACAGGTTCCTCTGGTGCTGCAGAGGGGTAATTTGGTAGCAGGGTGCACTGATACCCGAGCGTGTGCTAAACTTTGGGTTGACAAACATTTCTGTGCCATCTATGCAGGCAGGTGGCTGCCTCTCCAGGCATTCCGGCAGCTCAGTAAAGTACAGCCCCAGGGAAGTCCTCCTTTGGTTAAATGGCAAATGCCCTTCTGGCCTAAAACAGCCATGACTCTTGACCAGTCCCCCAGCCACAAATCTGATGGGTGGTGTGTTACTATGACTTCAACTGTAACGCCGAAAGACCCCATCGATGGTGCAGCACTCTCAGTTTGCACATATATCAATTCCATAACAGAATTTATACTTTGATTAAAAAGAAAAGCCTCTTGGAGACAGTGTATTAATAATGAACAAATTCCTTTTTATGTCTCCTGGATATAAGAGGACCTCGAGCCTCTCCCCAGGGAGAGAGAATGATCTGAACAGCCCGGTTAGAAACCTCAGCAGCAGCATGCACACGGGAAAAGCTGATTATTACCTCTGTTCTTTTTTTGCTATACTCAAATCCCAGGAACAGCATTACTTTGGGCCATGGATATTGTGCTGCGCATTTTTAGAGTAGGTTGAGAAAAACACCTGATCATAATGGCTTTAAAACCAGTGATAAAAGAGGGAGAGGAAAAAATAATTTACATTAAATGCTACAGTGCTTCATTTACACAATATAATAAAAAGCAAATTTTGTGATTCAAGTAATGATTGCAGGTTATTAAACTAGGCTTTAAAGACTTTATAAATGAAAGTCTTTTAATAAGTGATGAACATGGATGATAATGTGCTTAGAAATAGAGGGAATCTTTATTAAGTTTGACACGTTTGTTCCCAACCCACCCACTTCCCTGCTACTTTCCTTGGTCCCTGGATCACTATCACGAGAAATGCACCAGTGAGACAAAGCTTTAGCTGGGAAACTGTGTGGGAAAGCACCACCTTCCATGGCTGCCAGGGCTTGTGGAGAACATGACATTTTGCAGAGAGGCTGTAACACCATGGATTC
>NW_010187129.1:159786-172220 GCF_000695765.1 Mesitornis unicolor | reverse complement strand
GCTGATCAGAGCAGAGGTCATGGGGCAGCTGAAGCAGGTGGGACTCTGCTTCCGGAGCCAAATTTAATGCCAGATGGTTTCCATCTGTGTGTGTGAGAGATTTCTCGTACACCGATCCTTGAAAGATTAAGCAAAGAGCTTACTGAGACGTGAAGTTGCTCTCTCCCTGGACAGCCGCTCTGATAGCAAATTGGCAGCTGGTGATGCTCGCAGGCGTTGGGTCTGGTGAGCAGGGCTGAGCTGAGCCTGGTTCAGGAAATATTGACATCAGTGGGTACCTTCTCACTGGCTTGAAGGATCTGGCCTGGGCAGTGCTGGAGTGAGAAACTTTGACAGTCGTTTCACTGCTGCTTCATTTTTTTGCGGGTTGGTTCTATCATCGCACTGGGAGTGACCAACCTGGCAGGGAGGTGGCAGGAGGAGAGGCAGTGCTGTGCTGCTGAGCCGTGCAGCAGCGGGGAGAGCTTCCTCCTCTCAACACATAATAAACTGATGCTGGTGTAAGGGAAACTGCTCCCGCCGGTACTGCCTTTTGATTAGATATCTGAGTCTTAAAAAACTTCCTGTTACGAGGGTGAGTGCATTATCTAGCCCTGCCCAACTGCAGTTTTGGATAACTTAATTTTACCTCCTCAACTTGCCTCCTCATTTCAGTGGAATATTCTGCTCTATTTTGCCTAAATTATTAAAGACTGATGAGGTTTTCAATCTAGAAGTGGCTGCATTTCAGTGATGGATGGGTTGATTCTTGTGTGGATATAGTAATCAAAGCACTTTTAAGCATCTTCGACATCAAAGGCACAATATAAATGTGAAATATTATTTTGTGCCATGCAGTTGCTCAAATCTGAAATACACATTATGTCTCGGTAATATAGACAGTGCTTAAGACTGTTAAATTAAACTATTAAAGCCTATAGAAAAAACAGAGATGACAGAGTGCAAATTAAATCTGAATTATCGTTAAATTGCTGTGCTAGTGGTTTTCAAACACATTCATAGTGACCTGGAAGAGAGCAGGGGGAGGGGAATGACATTCGCACCTCCTAATTGCAGTCATTATCTTGGGTTTGTTATCATGCTGCCCACAACAAGGGCATCAGGGACTCGTGTAGGGCAGAAGGAAGCCTGGGGACCACAAGAGATACATAGGGATGCAGTGAATGTCCTGCCATCCTTCTGATTTAAAGCCGGGACACGGGCAGGCAGTCACTTTGTGCAATGGATAGTTTTTAAAAGCGATAAATGACTGCAAGCTCTTTTCTGTGCAGGGTGACAGAGGTGGGAAGGGAGGGCACAGTGCGTGGCTGGTTGTCCCCGGGACACCCCGGTCCTTCCTCACATCTTCTCTCCTGCGCTAACAGCCCCATTGCTGGCCCAGGGGCTTTAATAATTCCAGCTATGGGGCCTTCATGGAATATACGATGGAAAAGGAGTTTTTCTGGTCATTTTAATGATCTACCTGTCAAAACATGAGCAGTCTGACAGTATGTTCTCAGGTGTTTTGTCTGATTCATGTATATCCAGTTGCAAGTGATGAAATTTTCAGAGCTTCCTTTAGAAGTTTATCCCTGCCCCGTTCTCTAGTAAACATTCCACAGTGCATTTTAAAATTAAGATTTTGCCTTTGTTTTCCTCATTTCATTACTGATGATGGTATCTCTGTGTACCTCTAAAAATCCTTTTCCATCCTTAATCTTTACAAGCGCTTGCAGGCATGTGGGTATCTGTTTTTTGTGAGTCAACCTCATGCCAATCCATCAGTTTGCCTCTTGAAGCACTTTATGACAGCAGAAAGTGATTAATTTTCAAAGCAGACACAGCCTTTAATCTGCAGAAAAGGAAACAAACTTTCCCCCACTCCTTTGCTGATTGAATCTGGAAATGAATGAATGATACCCAACTCAAATGTGTTTCTAAAATAGTTTTCATGAAATGTAATCGGTCAGTGGTGATCATCAAAAGTGTCTTTAAGATTGGCCTATATATGTATATGGTACTAAAGTCAGAATGAGCTTGGTGATCGATACTTATCCAACATCTTAATCTGCTCAACAGCATTAAATGGATTTTCCCAATGTCTCTGCAAAGCAGGGAAATAATGTAGCTCTTGAGCAGGAATATAAGAGCAGAGAAGATAAATGTGATGTCCAAAGCGATGCCAAGCAGCTCCTGACTTGCATCTTTGTACCTGTCACCTTGCTGTTTGTCATCATCAACCAATGCAGTTACAGCTGGGGAAAACTCCCAAGGATGGCCAAGAAAAGCCAAGGTTTGGCAGACATGGAGGAGTCATCTCAATGTGGCTTCCCCTGTGTGTGCTTTTGCAGTTCCAAGTCTGTCAACTGCTTGTTGCCAGTGGCTGGATCAAGACTGAGAACACATATAGCCTTAGTTGTGAGTATGGTTTATTTGTTTTCTGGGTGGTTTGTTAGTTGTTGGGCTCCTCTACAAATGATGTGAACACAGGTACTTGTCCTTAAGTCCATCTCTTGCTATACTGCTAAAATACATTTCCTGCTTCCAGGATGAGACTGAACCTTGGTCCATGAGAAGCTAAATGCAAATATGCAAATCATTTTACTGCTGCACTATAAAAATTATACTAATTTTAGATACATATACAGTTAGCTCAGTAATGGCTGGAGATCTGTGTTCCTCCCTGGACTTACCATAGGAAATATTTTCAATTTCCATGCTGCAAAATGAGAGGGCCACTAAGAGTGTAATTAATTTAGTTATTTAAGGCCAAGCCTGCTACGGGACATTTGTCTGTGGCTGTGACTTCTGGAGAGATTTGAATGAATGACCAAGAAGAATCTGAATCATCCAGTCATGCAAATTAAACTATTTCAATAATATGAGGGCTACTTTTTCTGATCCATAGTAATTGATGAGGCTCATTATATGTTAATATCACTGCTTTTTTTTAATCTTACATGTAATTCACTACAGTGTTTCAATATGAAGGTATAATTAAGATTCAGACAGCAATTTCATTCTAGACTGCTCTCTACAGTTGCTTAAATAAAAATTAGCACTTGGGATGCTATTTTCTCTAGAGGCAGGAAAAATACTCTTTTTGATATTTCAGATATAAATCCAGTCAGCCACTGCTGAGTTTTCTGATTGTGAAAAAATGCGAAGTACTAGCTCTTCCAGGCAAACACTACTTCTTTTCTGCTTCTCTGGTTTGGTGCCCCTTCTGAATCACAGAATCATTTGGTTAGGAAAGACCTTTAAGATCATTGGGTCCAACCATAACCTGTCAACCACTAAACCATGTTTCTAAGCACCTCATTAACCATCTTTAAGTACATCCAGGGATGGTGTCTCCACCACTTCCCTGGGCTGCCTCTTCAGTGCCTGATAACCCTTTCAGTGGAGAAGTTTTTCCTAATCTCCAATCTAAATCTTTCCTGATGCAACTTGAGGCCATTTCTCTTGTCCTATTGCTTTCTACTTGGGAGAAAATCCAAGTCCCCCCTCACTACAACCTCCTTTCAGGTAGTTGTAGAGGGTGATAAGGTCTCCCTTCAGCCTCCTCTTCCCCAGGCTGAACACCCCCAGTTCCCTCAGCCGCTCCCCATAATTCTTGTGCTTCAGGCCCCTCCCCAGCTTTGTTGCCCTTCTCTGGACATGCTCCAGTGCCTCAATGTCCTCTTTGAAGGGAAAGGTAGATCCCTTCTTGACCCAAATCTTGTGATGGAGAAGACACTGTAGTAGTAGCTATGCAATGACTGAAAATGACAAAATTGCTCTTTTTTAAGAGCTTTCCTTCCCCATTAGGGAGCATCTCTTTATTTAGAGGGCAAAGCTATTGCAGCACCCCCTGTGCTCATCTCAGCTCGTGGCTGCACAAGATTGAAGGTCTAATGTTCAGTGCAGCAGCAGGGGCTCAGTTCCAAAGTGCAGAAAACCTCTGACTCCTGTCAGCTATGACCAGTGACCAGTTCCTCCACCTGTATGTTAACATTAGTTATTGGTGTGCATGGTGCTGGTGGGTACAGCAGCCAGCCACTCCAGGATCTGAACGACCAACCTGTTGGTGCGCACATCTTTCTGTGAACCATCATGAAATTTCACTGAAATTTAATTCTACATATTAAGAGTTTATGTAGGGCTTAAAGTGTGCAAAAGACCTTGGGAGCGAGGGCAGGAAAGGCACATGTGTGTGTCTGGTCTGTGTGCTTGTGCATGTCATCGCTTTGCGCCAATTCTCTTCGTTACCCCCAGGCTCTGGCTGTATGTGGGATTTGATGGCTGCCCACCAGTTGACTACACACATGAGCTTATGCTGGGGACGCAGCTCGCTGCTGACAGAAACTCTTTGGAACGTAGCGTATGAAAAGAGCAAACCAAAATGTTTCTGTAGTAATATGTGAAGAAAAACAAATGTGGGTGTACTTGAAAACCACAAGGTGAGCCTGCTGACATGGGCAGGGAGGAGGGGAGACAGGAGTTTCTGTGCTTCTGTAAAGCAAGTGAAGTGAAGAAATCTGGGTAGTGGGGATTTCTGAAGTGGATGGCAAAATCTTTTTTGTAGCAATCATTTTTTGGAAGCAATTGTCTTATCACTATTTTGTTTAGGCTGACAGCAAGTGCTTAATGAACCCTGTTTCAGAGGTTTCCTTTGCTGGCTGCTTGAAGAGAGCAGGGACCATGTGTCCGGAGCACAAACCTGGTGCCGGTGTGAACTGCAGCTGCCTGGCAGCAGAGTTGGTTGGCCCAACAGAGCGGGTCGCTTCTCTGCCCAAAGGAAAATGTGCATTTGACCGCACTCTCAGTGCGAGGCCTCACAAGGGTTCATAGGCTGTAACATACAGAAAACATCCCTCTGAAGCAGTACCCTGGGGGTAAAAGAAGAGTGGGAGGGAGAAGGCTGCCCTTGACAGGAGCTGCAGCCACTTGTGTGGGCAGGGAGCAAAATCCCACCTGGAGTTGATGAGATGATATGTGAGCAATTTTTTCTGTGAGTGTTGGAGGGGTCTGAAAGAGTGAGAGTGATCGTCATCCTGCTCTGCAAAATCACTGAGTGGCTTTCTGACTCAGTTTCCCCTCCTATAAATTGGAGGAGATCTTCCCCAAAGACACTGTAAAAATGATTACATTACAGTGATGCTGTGGTGTGAGGGTCCATATGAGTCCTTCAGAGAGACAGCTTTCTGTCTGACAGCTGCTTTCAAGATGTAAAAAGAAATGCAAAGCTTTGGCTTTTCATTGCACCATGTGGAAAAGCAGGATGTGTCTTTCAAAAAAAGGAATTTATCACATTGTTGTGGTGTTGAAGGACTGCAAGTGGTGTGGGTCCTATTCTCCCCTGGTGTAACTGCAGCTCCTGCCCTGACACGCAATACTGGGGATTTGAGGTTGCCAGTCTGTGCAGGTAGCTGCGGTGGGAGTGTGCTGTCTCTGTGCCATGTGTTGTACCGTAATGTGAATTTTGGAACCGGGCCTGTTTTTAATAAATTGTACCTTTTACTCAACTGCTTCCTGTCTAAATACTGTGCTCTAACCCAAAAATGAGCAACCGCCACAGCAGCTGTCAGTGGATTTTTGTATGTTCTCAGCAAAGACCCTCTGAGGAATTTCCTTATTAAACAGCCGAGCTATCAAAAGCACCTTTTCCTGCCAAAAAGGGCAAAAAGCACAGAGAACTGACTAAACGTTCAGTGAAATTTTGTTGCAGTTTAACAAGACCAGGCCTTGGAAGGAGATCTCTCCTTGCTGGTGCCTACTGCAAAGACAGTCAAAAATAATATGCTAGAGTCTGGAGCACAAAACCTGTATCATCTTTGCTCTGACCCTTTCAAGGTGTGCTGGTCCTTTTGTACGTGTTGCTGATGGATTCTGTTGTCCCTGGAGCTGAGCTGGGAGGTGTTTGTAGGGCATCATGTGCAGTGAAGTCTTGGCCACTTGTGGACAAATGCTTATCTGAGTGGCTCTGGAGTGTTACTTCAGCCTTCAGTGCATTTTGGATTTGGTATTGAGGAGAGAAAATACTGACCTCAGTTTTAAGAAAACAAGGGAAGTTTATCAGCAGGTGTGTCTGTAACTTTTGGTGGTTGAGTAGAATGGACCAGGGCTTCCCAGCCTGGAAAAGAGATGGAACAAGTGGGGATGTGGTGGAGATTCAGCAGACAGAAGTGGGGTGAAAGCAGGCAAGGAAGGGGGAAAGAGGAAGAATGTGGCTTTAGCCATCTGGAAGTCACTGTTTTGCTTGCTGTGGTATTTTATGGCTAATTCTAAAGGAGCATTGGTTAGATAAGTGCTGTTGGAAGGAAACACATGAGAAGAGCAGGGGTGGAGGAACTGGCCTAGAAAAGGGCCAGGACAAGGCATGAGTGAAGCAGTAGGAAAGGCAGAAACTGCATTTTTGCAAAGAAGGAAGAAAAAAGATCTGATTTGAAACAGAGGTTGACATTAAGGAGAAATACTGTGTCTGAGAGGCAGACGAGCTGATCACATGAATTAAGACTATTCATTTCAGCGCTGGCACAGAAATGTGCTGTTTGCTTTTATTCCATCTCAACCTGGTTTTGGCCATTTTTATTCTGAGTCACTGCCGGAGGGTGTCCTTTAATGCTTCCCTCCTCTACAGAATATAGGAGCAGGGCTCTTTTCCAGATCTAAGTCTTTCCATTATCGTTCCTAAGGGAGCAAAATTGATTCTCAATAAAGCAGCTGGTTGATTTTTAAGATTCTAGCACTTGCCTATTTGTTTGATCTTTCGGTTTCCATTTAACGGGTTGCTCTCTCTGTCCAGCCTCTGAAGGACTTCAACCACTCTGTGGGCATGGACTGCAGCTCTGTGGCTGGGCTGTTGCTCACTGCACCCGTTTTCCAGGGTTTCCCACCACAATGTCGGATATGAAAGCCTATGGAAAAGGTTGCTTCTCCTTTTCCTTCAGTGGATTCGATTTTCATTCATTTTCTTGCTTCCTGTCAGGACTGGATGAGTTGAAAAGGAAGGGGGAGCCACTGAAGATCTTTTGTCACATTCTGCTTCTCTCCTCCTTTATTCCCTGGAGTAAATTACCGCTGTTTTTCATTCCATTGTTTTTTTCTGATGTTTGTTCTTTTTTCCCTCCCATCATAGCCTTGTATGCTTGATGCCTCGACTCCTTTTGGCACTGAGCGATCCTCAGCTTTGAGGCATTTGCTATTTTAGTGAATATATTTGGCAATAATAAACATTCAAACATGGTCCAGGCCAACAGTGCAATACATACCTTGATATTTCTTAGTTATTCCTGATTAATGTCCATACACTCAAGCCAGCCAGTTCCCAAGTTAGAACATTTTTTTCTCTATCTCTGACCACTGCAAACTCTTCCTTTTATGTAGAGGACAAAGCATGTTTTCCTCCTGCTTTTTAAAGGGTTGCGGTGGCAGTAGGAATGCTGGGATAGGGAGCTGCCTCGTAACTTTCCTCAAAATGCACAGGGCTGAATAGGACAAAGTCTATTCCCCAGGGTTACTTTGGTTGTGCAGCACTAGGCATTTGTTTGCAAATGATGCAGATGCTGTGCAGATGAAAAAGTGAGCATGGCTGTGTCTGGTATCCAGCATGACTTTTTAATACTTCTTTGAGAATAACTTTTATTTAGCAGGAAGCCAGTTGTTCGACACACCGTATCCTTCTTATGGGTAGCACATCCCTACAGGATTCCAGAAGGCTCCTGGCAGAACAATTAGGGGTACATATTTTCAGCAGTGCTTTCACTTTTGAGAGATGCTTACAACTCTTTTTGCTTCTTCGAAGAACTGGAATTGCCACGCCAAATAAAACTGGCAATCATTCTTCTTCAGAGTGCTGCCAGTGGCAGTATCCAATGTTGGATGCTTTAGGGAAGATGCAAGACGCTACAACGTGCCATAAAGGAGTTTTCTCTGATTCACACCCATTGGAGCTGGCTGGTGCCCCAGAGCATGTTAAGGTAGCATAGACAGTGATTTTTAGCTCACGTTAGGAGTGAGTCATCAGTGTTACAGAGCAGAGCAGTAGTGGAAGCAAAGGTAGCTGGAGTGGTATGGCTTGGCCAAGTGTGGAACCAGGGAAGGAGAGGGTAAATTGAAATAGTGCAGGGGAAATTCTCAATTTTCATTACATTTATCTCTTATAATCCATATAGTTTAGTTCTTTTCCTTTAATTGGAAAAATTAAGTAAACCATTTCTGCAAGTCCATAGGCAGATGTTACAATAATGTATGTCTTAATTTGCTCAGAATTAAAATAAGATTTGCTAATGAGTTCTTATGATCTATCTTGAAGCAGTGAAGACTTGTAAGCCGCTGAATTACCATTGAACTTGAATGAAAAATGGACGTGCTTTTTTCCTCATTACTTAACTAACCTAATTCTGCTTTCACTTTTAACTGTTTTTATGTGTTTGAACAACTGGGATTTTGCTCTTCGTTCCCATGTATTTGAGCCAGCAGAGCGATCACTCAGTTTTGATCTAATAACCATGTAAGAGATGGGAGCCACTTCCTGTAATTTCTTGACCCACCAGCTATTGAACAGAGAAGTAACATAGAATTGATACAGATGACTTGGCTATAAGATCTCAATATATGGGATGTCAGCATCAGCTTGAAATATCCTGCCTGAGGAGCATTGGACATGAGCATTGCCAACCCTGACATCAGCTGCCTTGGGAGACTGCGCTGTAGCAGTTATTCTGGCAGGTGTTTCCCTGGAACAAAGAGATATTAAATATCCCAAACAGTTTTACTCAGCTGTGTGAAACATTATTAAAAAGAACTTTCAAATAATGTTTGTGTGCTTTTTCTCTCTAGCTGTGTAATGACAGGATGCTGTCATCAATGCATTTTTAAGGCATTTGCTGGAGAAGGGCCTGCACAAGTTGAAGAATTGCAGCAGCTTTAGCCATGCTTCTGTGGACAAATGCATTTTCATCCAGCACCGTTGGCAGAGGGAAACTGGGTAGGATTGCAAACTGTTGAGTACATTGGCCCGTGGCGTAGCGGCCAATTTCACATTGCTGCCCTCAGGGACACGGCAGACGTTGCTGCCCAGGCTGACTCGCAGGCACCGTGATTCCACTTCTTGCTCTCCTCAGAAAGTAATCAGCTTGATTTTGTGGGCTTGGATTTTCTCTCTTGTGTTTCAAAGCTTCAGGACATCATCTGGGTTTGGATACAGAATAGTCCCGTGTAGAAAACTGCTTTAACACAAGATCGACGCTTGTTGCCCTCTACGTTGAACTCTTGTATTCTGGATTTCTGGGAATTTTGCTATTTGGGGGATCTGCTTCAGTAAAGCTGTGATAATGCAGGTCAGCTTGCACTGAATTACCTGAATTTGGTGGCTGACCTGTACTGATGTCCATGGTGTCCCAGCTTGGCTGCTTTCCTTTGCAGATGTAGCTGGATGAGAGCTGGCCCACTCCGGTCTACACTGTGCTGCAAACTCTCTTGCAGCTGCATTAGAGTCTGTGATGATGATAGCATCTATTTTGGGTGAAAAATTATGCTTAAAAAATTAAAAAGGCAGTTTTCAAAAAAGGAGGTAAAAAGGAAAGAACAGAGAAAGAAAGTAAAAAGTACATACCTAGATCAGCTGCATACACCATTTTTCACTGTTCTTGGAAGACAATGGCAAATCTTTCCTCTGCAAATCCAAGTTGCTGAATTGCTCTGGGATCTCTGATTTACCCAAATATCCTCTTTTATGCTGAAATCAGACTCTTAATGTTGCTTATACACTCTTCTTACTGTTGAAAATCCTAAGTCATTTTAACATTTCATCTACTGTCTTTACTCCATTGAACAGAAATAATGGAAAGAAGATAGAGTGATAAAGAAAAACACCAATGGGAAGTAGAATGAAAACTGATTGATGAGACATAATGTAGTTAAGCAACAGATGTTAAGCACCGTTAACTGATTGTCTTATTATATTCTTCCAAAGGCTCATCTCCCCGACCCTCAAAGGCCGAGCGATCGAGATGTGCATACGGCAAGCCAATGCAAATCAGAAGCAAAATGTTTGCCCGTAGACTTATAAGGAGCTTTTCAGTTAGACAGTGGTGGTATAAATGCCAGCCTGATCTGATCTATTAGTGCAGTTGAGTCTAACCTCTCTAGCGTTTAATACATGGAAAAACAGCAGCTTAAGTGGCTGTGAGATTTCAATTACATTTGCACCCCAGTGGGACACAGTGGTGACCTGGTGCTGATGGATTTATGAGTATGTTATCTGACAGGAAGGCGAGTTTAAAAACAATCGCAGCAACACATGCTTAGTTATTACATTAAACTACTTTTCTTAGCTTGGATGTCTCTATTTTTCTCCTCTCGGCAGGCTCAGGTAGTCCAGAGAATTCCTACCATTGATATGAAGATTACCTTCTCATAGTTGTTCCAGGAATACAAATCAAAACAAAAGTAATTTCAGACAATAAAAACCCCGCATCAACATTTGAATCACCAAAATGTTGAGAAGCCTTTTACTTCGGATGTTTTTTTTAAAAGCTGAGAAGATTATTTTCTCTGACTAGTCTGAGCAAGAGTGATTTCAAATGTGAAAGGATGAGTTAGATTTTTGTGAACACTTTTACATTTAAATCCTTAGAATAAACATGCTTCGTTGAAATATTGTCTTGTCCACATTATATCACATAAGAGCTTGGTTTACTTAGCTGGAAGCCATAGAAGATTATTCTTGAAAGTCTTTCCTTTTTCCTCTGGAGCCTTTTATTCTCTTTTGGGGCTAATCATTAGCAAGCAAAGAATTAAATATTTATGGGAAATAATGAAAACATTTTAAGTGGGCTGAAAAATATACAATTGACATGACTATAGAAGTGATCAAATTAAATAGCAATATTTCAGCATTCTCTAGCATGTCACAAACCTACATGTGTACATTCCAGCTCAAAACAACTATCCTGTGTAATGGTTTCAGTTTTACAGATTTATTCACCATTAGCCTATGTGTGAAGACTGCTAAGCAGTTTTTAATTAACTTATGTCAAATGTTGCATAGCAGTACATCAACAAGAACTTACAAGAAGAACAAATCTTCATTCAGCTCAGATCAATACATGTACATAATTCATTACACCTGTACAGAAATAACCTACGAAGACACCTTAACTATGACCCATGAGACTTTGCAGACAGCAGATGTCTATTTTAATAATTATTGCAGTAACAGGGATGAATAGGAATATACCCTCAGATGCTTTTGCACGTAGTAGCATTTAGCGGTGCCTATATGTCATCTATCTGCTTGCATTAAATTGTATCAGTTACCTCTTGCAGTGCTAGGAGCCGAACCAGGTGTTCCAGCCGTATTAGCCCCAATTAATGTCCTCTTTGATCTTGTAAAAGCCTGATGGAAGTGGATGACATGGACCTGAGCTTCGAATCCATCTTAAAGTGCCTCTTTCTTCAGCAGACTCTAATTTTGGTTTTTCAACTCCTCAGAGCCTTTCTACCAGGCAGTGTCAATGCATAGCTATATACTGTGATTTGCATGGCTATATACTATGATTTGGATCTTTTCAGCAGCATTATGGCCCAAGTATTTTCAGGCAAGTTGTGCAGCTGTGCTCCATTCTGCCATGACTGAGTTGTTAATGATACCTGTAGTACATGCTTTGAAGATGGTGTGAGCATATCTGTGTCTGG
The DNA here is from genome assembly GCF_000695765.1 of Mesitornis unicolor. NCBI lineage: Eukaryota > Metazoa > Chordata > Aves > Mesitornithiformes > Mesitornithidae > Mesitornis > Mesitornis unicolor. The sequence continues at coordinate 160,559 of NW_010187129.1, read as the reverse complement.
CACAGGGATTCAAGGGTAGATCAGCCCTAAAAAGTGAGGAGCTCCTCACTTGAGCTGTTAAGACTACAAAACGCAATTGAGCTGTCCAGAAAAAAGTGGTATTGAAATTTTATAAGCTATTACTTTTATATTCCAGTAAGAACTACACTTGAGGAAGAAAAAGTCCCGATACTATTCACTGCATACACTTTTGAAAACACTCCTTCTGTTTTGCTACAGTTTTGTCTTTGCCACTTGCTTTTTCCTCTAATGGAGGACAAGTGGTTGAGCCTCGGATAGTCTCAGCTGGTTCAGATATCCCTGAACACCACCACCAAAGTTATTGCGGTGGCCTGGGTGCCAGTACTTCACAAGTGAAGGTCTCTGCACAGAATTCAGAGTCTGATGCCTGAAGCAAATGATTGAAGAGGTCCGTGGGAATTTTGTGATGGGAGCCCACCACCAGTGCTGCAGCGAGAGGAGGAGAGATGAGAAGAACAGAGAGTGCCGTGGCAGACAATTATGTGGGCTTTGTCTCCTAGTTGAACAGAATGTAGTTTAACACAGCCAACAAATTTCCTGCATAGCAAAATTTTCCTCTTAGCAGTCTGTGCATGGACCGGTCAGGAACATGACGTCTGCTTTAATAATTTTTCCTTATTCCTATTGCCTTTCAAGTGGTCACTGAGGTAGAAGGACAAGAAAATTTAGATGTGTGAGTGGCTAGTAACAAGCAGATTTTGCAAAACTGACTAGCTTGATAGAGCTGTGCAGTAGCAGCATTTCCAGTCCAT
>NW_010187129.1:120814-159755 GCF_000695765.1 Mesitornis unicolor | reverse complement strand
TTCCCACTGCCAATCTTGCTATATAAACCAAATTATCTTGGGACAAACAGGAGTGTGTAAATTACCCATCCCTGTACCTCTCCAGCAATAGCCTCATGGTGCATAAATCAGTGGACTGTTTACCTGATGAGGTGGAGAATATGAAGTCATGGATTTTCACCTCACAGTGTGGTTCCTGTTTGAAACTTGTGTGACCTCCCTGTGACTGCCAGGTTAGTGGCAATAACACATTTCACAGAATATTTGGCAAGGAGGGATTTTATTTTGTGCTTTTCCTGTCTGACAGATGGTTTTTTGGTTGAAGCAGGGGTAGAAATTCCCCACAGTAGTTGCAGGGAGACTTGGCCACATCCACTGGCATTAATTATAATAATTGTCCTTCGTAATTAGCTGCGCGCCAGAGCTGGAGGCACAACGTCACGTCTCTGCTGACTCTGTCTGATTGTCGGGTCCTTTTGCGGATTGTTCTCCCACAACTGGGAAACAGATTGTTTGGGCTGGAATTAGAGAGTTGTAGGTAGGAAGCAGCTGCTCTTGAGTTTTTTTTATATGCTAGTTGGATGTGTGAGATCAAATTGGTTTTGTTCATTTAACAGCCTGTTCAAGGGAGGAGGAAGAACAACATGAGCCCCTGTAACTGGTAACACTCTGTTCTGATAAAGCCTCTGCCTTAGATGACAAGTGTATTTATGACTGTAAATGCTCCTTGCAAATGTAGGAAACAGCCCTACACGTGCCTGCTTCTGGGGGAGAAACCTTTACTCATTGCGTGTCACACCAGTCTGTGCAGGTGGCATTTGGTTTGACCTGAGCTTGGTATAGGCATTTATTCAGTGAACACAGTACTACTGAAATTCTGCAGGGATTTTTTGCCTTGTAATTTAAACCTGGAGCTGACCTCACTGTCAAGACCCTCATATTTAACATCTAAGCCTATGTACAAAAAGGAGGGCTTTCATTCTGAGCCCTGAGCCTCACTGGTGGTGAGGAACCCAGGCTTACGCATTTCCTTAGCAGAGTCCCTTGCTTTCTAGGTTAGTACACAGGTAGTCTAAAGCTTAGCAACCTTTCCTAAAAGGATTTCATATCAGTGGGAACAAGGGACTTATTGGGTACTTCTTAGACAGCACTGGTAATCTTCACTAGAAAGTGTGGATATTGCAGGTGGGTTACTACAAAACTGCAATGGCCCACGTGAGCTAACCAGTCACATGAATAGCAAGGTTGGGATGATGAAGCTTACACTACTAAATTTTCCTCTGAAACGTAGTCTTTCCTATCACATGTGGTCAGTCAAATCAAGCTACGAAGTGTAGAACTTCGCTGTCATTCCTGTGTCAGCGAAACTGTAACATCCTCCACACGGCACAGTGCTTGTGATCGCTTCTGCAGCAGTGCTCTGAATCCTCACAGTTTGTTTCACCCTAAAATCTCAAAGCATTTCACAAACCTAAGAAACTAATGTATTTTGATAAGGTAAACAGGCAATATAAGGCAATGTAATAACATTATCAAAAAGGCAGGTAGTGTTTAGAGAGGTTAAAAGAACTGCCCAGACTGCTGAGATTCAAGCCCTAAGTTCCAGCCCGAGGGCCAGTCCTGTCCCTAAACAGCAAACCTGCACCAGGTAACCAGCTGGTGGGAACGATACACTCATGCTCTTGTCAGTGGACTTGGGATAAGTTACAAGTGTGTGGATCTGGCTCCTACAATACTGTGTGCAAATTGGTGTTTTGTGTTCAGGGTACGGCATCAGTGCAATATTGAAATGAAATCCAATTTGTGTCAAGCAGCCTTGACAGCGTAGATACTGCAGTGATGCTGTAGTGAGTGAACAGGTAACCAGTATGGATGTTTTCCAGAGACACTCCTATGCAGTGTGTTATGAAGCCTCAATAATAAAATGATTAACTTCTCAAAACACAACAAAGATACTCCACTTTATCTGGAGAAGAAATGCAAGGTGGCTGCCAAACTTGAATTGAGGAAAGAAATCTGTGCTCGCTCTGCTCAACTACATCTTTTAGAAACAGCAATAAAATGACAGTTTCTTTGCATTTTTGGCCTCGTGCCAATCCAAGGCTGACTCCAGGGATGAATCTGACTCTGCTCCATTCAGTCTGGGGATGTGGGAGCAGAACAACACAGGTTACTCTGGCGCCTAAACCAAAACTTTCCGAGAAAGCGAGAAAATCTACATTTCCCCTCTGCATCAAGTGCACTAAAAGACTTCAGCTTATGATATTGCATTGCATTATTAAAGCTAAACTCCAGGAGAGCAGGTGGTCCACTGATGTTATTTCATCTCCCAAGTCTGTTGGCAAATCTGTCATCTTAACGTCAAGTGAGAATAAATTTTTGGTGGCTGCAGTCTAGAGGTTTTTCAAAAGCAGAGTTACTAACGGTAATGGCTATTGGTGTTAAATGTTTCCTTGTTGCAAAGGATTTGGCTGTGATTTGTGCTAATCACTGTAAAGAGGAAAGAGAGACAGTATTTTCTCTGAAGATGTTTAATTCCCAAACTAGGTTCTCCTCGCCCTCTACTCTGCCCTGGTGAGACCGCATCTGGAATATTGCATCCAGTTCTGGGCCCCTCAGTTCAAGAAGGACAGGGAACTGCTGGAGAGAGCCCAGCGTAGGGCTACAAAGATGATTAAGGGAGTGGAGCGTCTCCCTTACGTGGAAAGGCTGAGGGAGCTGGGTCTCTTTAGTTTGCAGAAGAGGAGACTGAGGGGAGACCTCATTCATGTTTATAAATATATAAAGGGTAAGTGTCACGAGAATGGAGCCAGGCTCTTCTTGGTGACAAACAATGATAAGACAAGGGGTAACGGACACGAACTGGAACACAGGAGGTTCCACTTAAATTTGAGAAGAAACTTCTTCTCAGTGAGGGTAACAGAGCACTGGAACAGGCTGCCCAGAGGTTGTGGAGTCTCCTTCTCTGGCGACATTCAAAACCCACCTGGACGCCTTCCTGTGTAACCTCATCTGGGTGTTCCTGCTCCGGCAGGGGGATTGGACTGGATGATCTTTTGAGGTCCCTTCCAATCCCTAACATTCTGTGATTCTGTGATTTTGAAAGTTTGGGGGAGTTGGGACTATCTCTTTTCTAAACTGTAGAGGATATGTCAGTGTCCAGGTTTGGAGGGCTATTTCTGCAGGTTTGACTGAAGAAGAAGTTATGGATCAGAGCAGGAAATCCGTACTTGTTACCTGTCTGCACTATGCATGGTTTAAATCAGCTCCAAATTGAGAAGGGAAATCTAAATAGAAAGAGAACCCATATCCAGTGTTCTCAGTATTCAAGAGGAAAGAAAAAAACAACAAGGGAAAGAATGTGCATCTCAGTCTCGCTGTTGCGTTAAAGGAGATGTACTGAATTTGCAGAATGGCTGCAGTTGTGAATAATGTATGAAAGGGAAAATTGCTTCCCTGTGCACAGAGAAGCAATTGTGTGCTGGTTGTACAGATACATGGCATTGCGAGGGACCCCCAAAGAAGAGTGTAGCAAATCCAGAGTTCCTGAGTTTCCCCTCCTGCTCTGGCATCAGTCATTAAGAAAGTTTAAAATTACTTTTATGGCTTATAATTATTTTTTGTTCCCTTTATCTTCTCTTCTCCTCTTTTGGCAAGTGGCCAGTTAAAGGGAGGGAGAGGGAATGAGAAATATCCACAAAGAGGCCAAATAAGGAAACATGAGCCCAAATACATTATAGCTAACGTTTTTTTAATTTTAAATCTTATCTTTCTCCTTTTCAGTGTTGTTCTTTATTTACTACTCTTGAAAGACGTGGATCAGTAGGCTTGGTAAAAGTCGATGTCTTCTGGTGCTTTGATTTTGTAAACCAGACCCTGGTTTCTGTTGCCTGTGTATTCACTCACTACCTTGAGTAGTTAATCTGCTTTCATATGACAAGTCAGAATCTGGTCAAATACAGAGTTTGTGCTTCAATGCATTGCAGGTCAGACCTTCAATTTTTTGTTTCATGTCTATAGCCTCCTGACCAGAAAAGGAGGCCCATGTCCAGTTATGTAGCATCTTTATAGTGGTGTTAAATAAGACTTAGGGTCAGGACACCAGTCTTTTTCAGAAGGCTATCTGAACTCTGGTCTTTAAAAGAGAAGGGGAAAAAATGCAAGCCCATTAGTTACTTAGCTTTCATTGAAAAGAAAGAAGCTTTTAAAAAATTAAATAAGCTTTAAATCCTACACTCCAAATTTAAACAGATAAATGTATAGTGAAACACAACTCGAAGAGCCATCCCTCATTGTCAGGAGAACCTTTTGTCTGATGTGGAGAAGAAAACACAGACAATTAGTAATTTTTATGCTTTCAAAGCATTGGTTTGATGGTGCCAAACTTTTTCTGACAGATCTCATCTACTTCAGTTATCTGCCACTCCAGCTTATGAGGTTTCTAGGGCAACTGACATCTTCATAGTGAACCACCCAACATATCCTCAGGTTTCATAGAAGGCTGCCTTGAAAAGCTCCTTTTCCTTTAGCACTCATAGATTTCAGTAGCTCAATTACTAAAATTACAACAGTAATGTGTATTATTATTATTATTATTATTCAGGTGAATTATTTCTTGTCTTGGTTTTTATGTAAGGCTAATGGCTAGAAAGGCTTTAGACTTCTCTCCTTCAAGTATCTTGATAGGTGAGGAGTCTTGGCTAAGAATATTGCTTGTAACTTGCCTGAACTTTGTTGAGAGTAACATTAGCTTCACTGCTTTGGAAAAATGCAGTTGTCTCAGCCTGGGAGCTGGGGTTCTCATCAACAGGAGAGGTGCAGAGAAAGGCAGTGGAGAGAGCGAGCTCTGGCTGGGGCTGCAGAGAAGGGGAGCTTCTGCAGACTGCTCATAAAATTGCTTATGTCAAAGACTTGGTGAATGTCATTGGGTTGCCGAGATTATTTGTATTGGTGAAACCTGGTCCTAAAAGGAGAGGAGCTCCCTGGCTAAAGGAGGTGGGGACCTTTGCTCTGTAGGTCTACTGTCTGGGCCAGGAGGGGGTGCTCAATGGGATGCTGTGGTTGCAGAATGCTTGTTTGAATATGTTTATTTTGTGCATCAGGAAAAACATTACCTGGAAGAAATAAATAATCTAATTAGTCTGAAATTCCAGTTCCTGGGGGATAGTGTATATACATGTTATGATAATTAACTGTGTTCAGCTCCAAAGTCAAGTCTCTGTTCTTAAAACATTTTCTTGTGAAATATGATCATTTTATCATTCTGTGTATGATGGATGGATAGTGATAAGAGATGTAAGGAAGCTGCACCACAGCTGGGTGCAGTCAAGACAAGAGGCGTGGAGTCACACTGATGTATTCACAGAGACTTTTCCCCTGTGTATTAATTTTGTGTTCTAGTGGTGCCTGAAAGCTCTTTGACAACATTTGTAGGCTCGATATTGTGTATTTGAAAAGCATCTAGCATGTTGGTGGCAGCTATTTAGAAAACAGTATTCTTCACTGCCCATTGGTATCATTCTTCCTGCACCATTGGCTGTGTAGAGGCAGAAGCCGAACACCATTGATCATTCAGATCTGCTCCTGGTTTCCAGGCCAAAATGCAACAAAGAGGCATGCTGGCTCCTCAGCTAGCCAAGGATAAATAGATACCATGCTTTTCACCAGACCTTCTCTATGAGGTGGGAGAGGGGCAAGGAAATGCAGAGTTAGCTGTTGAAAATGAATGATAAAGTTACTTGTAATGCTTACACTTCCAGCTGGAGCCTGTTTGCTAACACCATCCACCCCAGCCACTAATGCTTCCCGCTTCCCTGATGAGCATCCATTTTCTACTGCTGGCTTGGTGTAAGAATATCATGAATAGGATTTTTTATTTATTAGCTGTGTTAATGTGGCACACAGGAGCTGCATTACGCTGGGCACAGTACAAACACATTTATTTCGGCTTGTGTGGAAATTACTAATGAGAAAAGATGGCTGGCCAAAGCTCTAGGCGTTCTGACACCTCTGAATAAAACAATGACATCCCAACAGTGTTTAAAGTGATGATTCCAGCAGAAACTCAGCCAGCTGCTTCCAGAAACTCCTACAGCATACCATTAGCCTTCTCTAAATAGTCTATAAAACACAAGACTTGACAAATGTTAGGAGATGGTCTTTACCCTCAAGTGTTTACAGTCCAAAGCCTCCATCCTTCAGAGAAGTGTCTACTTATATGATGTTGTCCAGTGAGAAGATGTTGTTACTTGTCGTCTTTAAAATTATGCATGTTTCTGGATTATCAAGACAGAAAGCGAAGGGAAAAGAAAGAAAACTCTTATTTTCTTGAAAAGAAAGAAAAGATGGAGACTTAAGGACTTGCCTGAGGCCACGTAGCATGTCAGTGGCAGAGCCCAAGATGGAAGCCAGATGTTCCCAAGCGTGTGACAATATGCCTTAACAAGAATTTAAAAGGGAGATGTTTTCCTTCAAAGTCTATTTTCATCTCCCTTTTGAATTACCTTTTCATTGTCTTTTTATTTTTTTTGAAGGATATCTAAAGTGGCAAGGGGAGTTTCAAACAAAAATGATGCACTGAGGATTCCAAGTTTTGGGACATTTGCTGGGGTTCTGATTTAACATGAGCAAGAAGAGCTGCTCTGATCCTGATTCTTAGACAGGAACCTCAAAGATTGCAAGAGTCTATAAATATTTGCTTTATTTGCAGTGAAGGGTACAGGAAGTTCTGAGTTAGCCTAATTTAGGCTTCAGTATAGGCTATTTATGTACTACCTCCTGGGACCACCTCTGATTACTGAAAGAGTGACCTTATTGGAAACCAACAAGCAGGTCTGCAGTTAATTATAAAGGATTCAGCGCTCACTGCAAAACCCTAACAGAGGTATTTTTGTGGATAATGTTGTGTAGTTTTATTTAACAGCTCAAATCAGGAGAGCTAAAACAGATGGCGTACTTGTTACTGCTCTCTGAGAACACCTATAGAAAGACGCTGATAATGACTGAGAGAGGCCAAGCCTAATGGGTCAGGAGTAATGGCAAAGATCAGGCTGTCTGGGCTCACTAATTACCATCTAAAAGCAATAATGAACTGGGCAGTGGGGTCAGGAACAGGTGATGCTGTGTGGAGGGGCAGAAAGAGGATTTTGTTTATCTTCTGCATTTGGAAGAAGTGGTTTAAACTTCGTTCCCTCTTTTTTAACTTTATGATAATAGCAGTGACTTAATCTAATCTAAATGTGGCCTTTGGAGAAAATCTGCTCTAGGACTTTTCCAAAATAATTTCCTGAAGGAAAGAGGAATCTCTCTGAGTAAAGTTCAGGGTAATGCCTGAAGAGAGAAATGTAAAAAGCTGACTTACGGGGCAGCAAGTTTATACATGGGATGATGCTCCTCTGAGGCATTATAGAAAATGATTATACCAGATTTTGTTCATCAAGGCAAAGTAAGCTAAATCAGATACAAGGCGAAGCCCTTAGGAAGAGGAGGAACGTATTCAATTTAGTGAGGCAACTGTGATAGTAATTAAAGCCCAGATGGAAATCTTTGAATGTGTCTGGCGTCTGTGTATCCGCCGTGTTTTTTCTGTTAACTTGACATTATAAAAGGAGCACCCAAAGAATAAAGAGATGGTGTTTGAAATTTCATCAGTCAAGCACTATCCCAAATTTGATTTATTGTAAACAATCTTCAAAAATTGCTCTGGGAGTATATGATACAGGCAGGGAGTTTTCTCAAGTGGTAATTCACAAAGAGAGAAATTGTAAATTATTTCTAGATTTGTCTTCGCTGAAACGCAGTCAGGATTAATCACACCATTTGCCAGCTCTGACTGTGAACTTCTTGTACTTCGGACATATGGATAGAATTTTATTCTGCTTTTAGATATTCTCTCTGAAGCGGGGTGCTATGCTCTTTGCTTTATGAGCAGATACAATGCAAGATTTCAGTAAAAAAATGTATACAATAAAAAAATTAATGTAAAAATCAAGGATTAAATAGGACAACAGCCTACTTTTTCACTCTAATACACGAGCCAAAAGCAAAGGATGGCATTGTATGGAAACACTGTTAAAGGGTTAGCAAAATGTAAAGCGTGATTTGCTGTTACTGCTGAAAGAAGGGCTGGGGGTGGCTGTAACTCTGCGGGGCTGTCAGACGCACCGGGAGCCTCGAGTGTCTCCGGCCTGGTGTTTGAGCCGTCACTTTATCTGGAGCAGGCAGACTGCTTCCAGTCCCGAATCCTCCAGCATAGGCACTGCTTGATGTCTGGTACAGTCATGTGTGCTGTGCTAAGATTTACTACTGCCACTCGAGTAACTGGAGAACTGTAACCCATGCTCAAGTTTTTCCTGGTTTGATGGGCCAGGCTCAAGGTGCCAGCATCACTGACCAGCTGCTCACATAGCAGCATCGGGGAAGAGTTTGTTGTTTGTCAAATGTACAAAAAAAGAGAGGGGAGATACTCCTCTTCAGGTTTGTTAGATCGCTTTCCCCATGTCATCTGTAGACACATCTTTAGGGGCTTTTGAAGAAGTCTGTTACTCCCTAGACAGACTGGTTTGTTGACAATTTTGTGTTGTTACAGTTGCAGGCAAAGCTGTAGCTAAGCATGTGTAATTAGCAGCAGTATTAATGGTCTTTAATGATACTAACTCCAGGCAAGTGGTGTTTTCTCCTGGTTTTCACTACCTTTATGCTGATAATGGCTTACATCCTTTATACTAAATCCATGTTGCCAAAATCGTTCTGGTGGTTTTCACTTTAAAAGGTATCTCCATGTGGGCATATTTCCCCCACATATGTTGTCAGTATTCATTATCATCATTTTTTGCACTGGGGCCTCTTTTGCAGTCTGCATTCTGAAATAACAACAAAAAAGCCACTTCTTAAAAATATGAATCTTTCTTTTAACTGAGACTTTTTGAAGAGCTCTGCTCTTAATCCACCTGCTCTGTGGCTATGTTTGCTCCTGTGCTCTCTGCAAGAGGTTCGCTGCTCATTGACAAGAACCCAAAACCCTTGGTCCCACAACTCATGAATTTGAGACATTAAATTAAGTCTCAGATCTAATTTTTTTAAAAAAACTTCGTTTTACCTCCATGTTTAATACTAGAGGGCATAACAAGAGTACGTGTCTATGGAAGGTGTTTTTTACATAAGTCAGGCTGGCACCTGTAACCTTGAATTGGAGTCACAGCTCGTAGGCTCTGTGATCAATCCTCCGGAAAGGGATAAGAGACTCACAAGTCGATAAAAGACTTGAGCGTGGTACAGAAGAGGAGCCCATTCCCAATCACCTTTTTAATCATTTTTTCACCTGTCATCCTCTGACTTTGCTTAAAGACAAACTAATTGGAATAAAAAAAATAAATCCTTTTCTATACCCTAAACCCAACATCCTGTAAAGTTTATAAGAGCACTGCTTATATTTAAGGCTCTTATTCCTCCAAAGGGGGGTTGCAGTGCTTTTGTCTGCAATTTCATTGACGCCACGGGACTAAGGGCTGAATCTTGCATCAGTGTACGTAAGAGAAGACTTGAGAGATTTATAATGGGAAAACGCTGACAGCTCCATAATTTATGGCAAGGCTAACAGGCAGCGCTGTAGCTCCTGACAGCTCCAAACCCTTGTTCTCTGGGATAGTTTGTTTCTAATCCACTGCCTTTGCTTGATTTTCCCCCGCCTCCCTGGATGAATGGACCTAGGCTGGTGAATATCTATATTGCTGCATTTTCCCTTGGTGTTTTAACAGCTTTTCACTTTTAGGACTTCCTATTGTTGAAATTTGTAAGGGATTTCAGGAACTTCACAGCAGAAAAGCTTTTTCATATAAGTTGCCTTTTTTCTTGTTATTCCCTCCCCAGCCCGGAGTATCTTACATACTCATTGTCACATCAGATGCTGCTGCAGCAGCTTTACATTTGCGAGCTCTGTTACTTTTGCTGCGTCCAAAAAAATGGGCAGACACCAAACAATACCTACTTTTTAACTTATTTGAGGAGAATGCAGTGAATCTGCATAATGGTCTCACACAGAAAGTGCTTTATCTTCACGAGTTAGTGAGTCAGTTTAGGGGTATTCTATTGGCAACAGCTTTCAGTGAAATTATGCATGGTAAATTAACGAAGGCCGTCTGAGGTATTATTGTGTGTGAATGCACATGCCATTAGAATCAATGGCTGGCTGAAAAAAGTTAACGGTCATTAAGGGACTGTTAAAAAGGCCAGTGGACACAGATTTACTCTCTTGCAGGGCTGTGGTTGGGTTAGGTGAAGACAGAGATTGCTATTTGCCTCCAGGCCGCAGGACAGCCCATGCTTTGTGCTTTCCTGTCTTCCTTTCTCTTGGCTCCTGTCACTGACAGATTTACAAGAGCCTGTGAAAGACCTTCTTCTGAGCAGGTAAAGACCTTTGCATCGCTTTCCCTTATTTTACAAGTGGTTGGTAGCAGAAAGTCCAATTGGGTGAGCTTGAAAGGGGCTTAAAACCTCTGAGCATCTCCGTGGGGGTGTGAAATGGGGCTCTTTAATGCAGAAGTTGCAAAAGAGAGGGTACTGTTTGATTCTGGATGATGCCACCCTATCTGATGGTGACTCTTTAAAATATTGCTCATCTGAGTAGTGGGATATCACCTCCAATTTTTGTTCAGATAGCAAGAAAATAAATTGAGCATTGCGACAGATCTAACCATTAGCGAATGGTACGGGAAATGGAGCGCTAAACGCCAACTGAAGATTAGACAACTGTGTACCATTGCTGGCAATTCAGCTGTGAATTTGTCATACACAAAATATAGGTGACGCGAGCTATTTTCTGGGCACCTATATTACCCTGGGCTGTGTCCTTTCCCTTGAGCACTGTAGATTTTTTTTTTCCACATTGTATTTTGAATGCAGTGATTCTGACTGAAATAAAATGCATGGAGAAAATTAATGATTTGATATCTTCTTGCTGCTGCCAAAAGAAATATAAAAGAGTCTTTGATCTGAGGGGCTTTAAAAAAGTGAGCTGGACCAGTTACTGATACTTACTTACTGACCTAAGTAAGTGATAAAGCAACTGTGTCGAAATTTAATTAGTCTTGATCAAGATACGTTTTTAAGATTTAGAACTAGTGGCCTTTTGAAGAAGAAAGGCTTCTAGTTGTCATTTATGCCACAACATGTCCTTTTATCATACTTTGTATGTCTCCAGCAGGAACAGTTTTTATTTTAGAGGAAAACAGAAATGGTTCATTTGATGGAGATTAGCATGGACAAGCTTACTAATATTTGAAGACAATTTCTCTGTCTTACCTTTTTCTCTATTTCATATCCCAGAGAGATTACCTCAGACTGCTGTTGTTAGTCACTGTTATTTATATAAAGATATGTAATGCGTTTGTGCTTGAGGGGTCGTCTGTAACAGGGTATGCAATTTCAGATTGTAGAGACTGGCAGGAATTACTGTGAAGAATTGCTTTCCAGTGACAGCTTTATCCTGCCTGTAATATGTCATTGCATGTGACTTTCAATTAATCACGCCATAACAAAACATTGCGTCTGGCGACAATGGTGTGTCCATTAATATCGAGAAGCAAGTCTCAGCTTTATGGACACAAATGCTGTCACTATCCCCTGCCTGCTCGTGCACTTTAATCAGCAAGTCTCAACCCAGAAGGAACATTTCTCTCTTCTCCTCTACCCCATCATCCTCCATTGCCATCTATTAAGCTGCAATCCATAACGTCTCGTGTCTCCGTAATGGTCTGATGGTGTGCGTTTTTGAATGATTGCATGAATTTGACTTTGTCTCACTCTGCCTTGACCTTGGTGCCTTCAGTGGCTTCCTCTCCCTCTGTTTTCCAGTTCGGAGTGGGGAGTTGGGAGAGAAAATGGAAGAGTGACAGGATGGATTTTTGAGATATTTCATGAGGTTTAATGTTGTTCTTTGAGGAAATGGGAGAGACAAGAGGTAAGAGAGAAACCGTTACCGGAAGACAAAATGCAATGATTTGCAAATTTGCAGGAGAAAAGGCATCACAGTGTCGAGCATAGCTGGCTCCATAGACTGAAGCCTGCTGTGTGCAGGACCTCATTGGTAAGCACAGTGGAAGCCTTGCAGTAATTCTTCCTCTTGCTCACTCTTCCATTTATAATAAGATTGCTAAGTAATATATCAATTTAAGTAAAACCCCCAAATCTCATTGTGTTTTACAGCTGTATCTATATCCTGAATTGAAACATAAAGAGGCACTTGGGTGCTCTGTGCTTGTGCTACAAAGAGAGAAAGACACCCTAGTCCTAGCCACCAAGTATGCCTGTTACTATATCCAGCCAAATTATGTAGATTCTCCCTCTACTGAAAGTCCTGGCCTTTTTTCAGTTGATTTCTTTTGGGTTAGTATTGAGGTTTTACATCTTGTGCAACATAAATAGGATGCCTGGTAGTAATTACTGTCAATGCTTTTTCTTTTTTCCTCTGAGAAGAGGATGAGCTTAATTTTTAAAAGGTGCTTGGCTGGACAGTGTCAGAAGAATCTCCTGAGCATCCTGAGAGCTGGTTTACAGCAGAGCATTGGCATGTTACCTGAAACAGAGGAAAATAATTTTTGTATCTCTTCCCATGTATTTACTGTTTGTGAATTTGTGGCACATTTGACTGGTTGCCTTGAAAAGTGCACACTGAAAGAGGCATTTGTGTTAGCTGTGGATTTTGACAAACGTGTGCTGGGTGCGTTGGAGTACTTTCACTTTTTGTAAATAAAAAGCAAACGTCTTTGGGATTCTGAGGAATAACAACAAGGTTTGTATCTCCTTAGGGAAATCTTCATGCTCTGGCTTGCTGAATCTCCCCATTGTCTCTGAATTATCAGTCAGACAATAAAAAAGTAGTTAATCAAGGGTTTGTCTCAGACATGGTTATTCTGGGGTAGATGCAGTATTACACAAGTGCCATACAAGGTTCTTGCTCCCTCTGAGCAATGCGACCTCTTCCAGTTGGCAGGGGTATTGGTTTTGGTTCTTTAATCTACCCTGCTGTATGAGCAGTGGATCTGACAAGATGCTGGACTTGCTAAACTACAGAAAATAAAGCCCCTGCCTTCGCATGAACTTGAGGGTGTTCAGCACCACAGAGGGTGATCTTCTTTGTGATCCCTGGCTGATGCAAACCAGCACAGCTCCATGAAGCCATTCACTGCCATGTGGGGGCCATTGATCCACATCAGGCTTTTCCATCAGGTGAAGGTGGTTGGTGCATGTGTTAGGATCCTCGCATGCACAGGAGAGGCCTCCAACAAGGAGGCGTTGTAATCAATTTCTCATTTCCAAATTATTTTTCCAGGTTCCCCACAATATGATATTTGAGTAACAGAATAATTTCCTAGCGATTAAGTGTCTGAAAATCAGCAGTAATTAACTTAGTGCAAAGTCTTCTCTTCCTCTCCCTCCTCTTAGCTCAAAAAAACAAACTCCCTTTCTCAGCAGATGAAATGCGGATGGAAATGGCCTCTTCTGCCTTAGTGCAGCCATGTACAGATTCCCCCCCCCTTTCAGTTCTGTGAATAACATAATTGCTTTGTTATCCCTCAGGGGATTTGTAATATTAACATTGGTTAATGACATTAATTCAAGGCTTTACCATTAATAAAACGGCATTGCTTAAAATTAAGCATTACATTTCAATTAGTAGTCCATCGAAGACTTTAATAGTCTGGAGCATTAAAGTGATTTTTTTTTTAATTTCTTATTAATTTTTTATTGTATCATGCTAATTTCCAAAGAGTGATTGAAAGCCCAGCTGATCCAACGAACAACCCTATCTGCCATGTTTCTTGAGGGAACTTCTTTCTTTTATGACATTATGCAAAAAGGTCACATTTCCACAAAGCAGGAATCTGTTTCAGTCACCTCCTGAATTCATTATCATCCTCTCTACTTTTTAACATGAGACACATGATATACAGGCACCCCAGGTGGACATGTTTAAATTAATCTAGTAATAATTGATTCAGAAGAGATTTGGAGGACAGAATTTGCATAAAAGCCATAATGAGAGCAAATCCTCCAAGGCCAGACTGAACAGCTAAGTCCCTGAATAACTTACATCTCCTAAACTAATTTGGTTATGTATGCAGGATGAAGGTGTGGGGGCTGGAGCGCCATGTGATTGGAATTCATGACAAATAATTCATCTTCTCCAGAAAGCCTGGCCTCGGAGTGTATTAAAATGGTATCAGCCCCCAAACGCTTGCTCAGACCCTGCCTCCTGGAAGATGACGACAAGGTTTCGGTCCGAGAGCTTGTTTGGGCTTTTTAAAGCATTTCTGAGGAGGAGAGCTGGCACCGCGGGGCTGGGGAGTCCGCTGGCAGCTGCTTCTCCTGTCTGATGGGAGAAGATTCAGATGTCCAGTTTTGGCTGGACGTCTGAACTTGTCAAAAACATGAGTGTGGAGGATGATCCAGTTTTCAGTCCAGATATTCCTCCCTTCCATTCCAGCATTAAGCTGGTTAGCTAAGTCATAAATCACAGGGTTTGTGTTAAACCCTGGATCACCTCGGTGCCTTTGAGAATTTAGGGAGAGGGACACCTTACAAGATGGGGACCGTACTGTGTACTGTTTAGGTAAAGTAAATCTGTGGACAGTGAAAAGTACGACCACAGTCAGGTGCTTTTTGAAGATCACCTGTTCTGCTTCACTTTCTCTTTGCCTAAATACCATTTTTGAGAACAGCTCTAAAAGGATATTGCTGTGACCCAGCATAGTAATACCTGTGTTTTTAGGCTGGTGAGCTTCAGTTAGCAAGTAACACAGTGCCATGCTCCTGGTATCAGAGGAGCTGCATAGGAAGTTTGGAGGAATAGGAAAATTCAGTTCAGCCTTTTCAGAAACTGTTGATCACCAGACATCTTCTGGGGGAAATTGATGTCACTGTTGGTTTCACCAGCTGAGGAATCAGTCCCTTTTTGTTTACACATAGCAATCAGTAATAACCTGTCATTTGTGAGCTGTATGTTTTCTGCACTGCTTCCCTTCAGTGCTGTCCTGCAGCCAGGTAGCTTTGGGAAGAGCTGCTCTCCTCTACAATATCCCCAGTGCAACACAAGAGTTGGGGCAGACCCAAGCAGCCCCTGCTGCTCCAACAAGGGGATGAGTTAACAGAGCCCAACAGGTCACTGCTCCTGCAATAAATGTGAGAAAAGCTGGGCATGGCAGGAGAAAGAAGAGTAGCTGACAATTATTATTTTGTCTGTTCAGATTTGGGGCATATATAAGCTGTTTGAATGCCTTTGAGCCAAAGGTTTCCGTGTGATAAATGATGCCGTACAGTGCCAAGAAGACTCTGCAGCAAAACGTATTCTTGTTTCCAAGCAGGCTGAAATTTGGAGTTGTGCTACAGCGATGCTTTATGCTTATTCTCCTAGAGTTACAATTAAACCGTATGTGTTATATGGCACCAGGTAATCACAAATCTTTGACAAAAACAAACTAGCTGTGGTTTCTCTCTCCTGCGTGGGCAAGCATTAAAAGAAAATTCTTTTCATCCTGTTGTTGCAACATAGCAGTGGAGGAAGGCACTGCTGGGAGGGATGAGATGGGTTTGTGACGTGCAGCAACTGCCTTGGACCCTGGCCCATGGTGCTGTGGGTGATGCAGGAGGATTTGTGGGATGGAGCAGAAGGACGCGGATGGCAGGAACGGTGGCCCTGGAGCTAGCGCTGGAGTGTTTAAACTGGGAAAACAAGGCTCTAGGGAAAGTCAAACCCATATGTTATGGCTGACTCTCAGGCAGGAGGTTGATTGGTGTGATGATTTCATGGCTCAGTTTTCATCTGCTGGAGACTTACATTCTGAGATTGCTTCAGGTCAAAGGAGAATTAAGTGTTGGGTTTTTTTTTTAATTTAATCTTCTTACTGTTTTCCCAACAGTGTGGTCACAGGGTCACCATAGTGGCTGTTACATAGTTTATCAGGATTGCCTGTCCTGCCAACACAATCTGGGGATTGCAGTTGTCCCCCAGCTTGCCCTCACTGTGTTGAAGAGAAAAAACTTGTAAGTCACCAATCAGTATTAGATCTGATACAATTTGGAACCACTGTTGCTAACTTCCTTACTAAAAATCCCATGGGATGTCTGCAGTGACCCTCTAATTAGTGTTGAATAAAAAACTAATGTCAGTAAAAGGACACTTAGTACTCTAAAATTCAAGAACACTTACGGTTTTCATATTAAACTAAAGAAAGCCCCATACCAAAAGCATTTGGCAGAGTCAGGAGGAGTTTACGTCTCTTTCTACCTCTACCAAAAACTGGCTGCAGTTATTAGAGACTGAGTCACAGAGTTGTGTCATTGCCTCAGTTTCCTCAGCGGTAATGTCACAGCTGCAGCGGGGAGGTGTGTGGGCAGGAACACTGCACCTCTGGAAATCACTGCAAATAGAGGAGCATCTCCAGGCTATCAGGCACCAGGGTATATTGGAATTACACTGACTGCGCAGTGTGGTGTTAGGGGCTATGGATCTGCTGATTTGCAGATTTACAAATGATTCCCACATTGTGCAGGGGAGCAACTTGAGGAAAAGCCACTGCATCGGTGTTTCCACAACAGCTATAGGCTTAAGGTGTGGGTCTATAGGCTTGAGTACCAAACCTCAAGCCAGAAAGAGCCCTTGCGTCCAGGTGACTATTAGCCCTTGTGTCCAGGTGACTATTTGCAGTAAGTGTGATGCTGAATCTCCTGTAGTAGCATTATGTAGCTGATCTGCATGTTGACAGCACCTTGGATTTACAGCAGCCATGAAGAGGACTCTACATCACGTGTACAGCAAGAAATGTGACTGCTGAGCCCTGGGCACGCTCCCCTGCTGCAGCAGGGCCTCTGGAATAGTTACTCTTGCTGTGTGGCTGCTGTCCTGGGGGATGGCTCCTCTCTTGGGCTGTGTTCCACTCATTCATCCTCTCCTTTTGATGGAGCCTCCAGGGACTTTGACTGGCAGCCAGGAGCTCCTGATTTCTAATCCAGGCTGCAGTAAACTTCATGTCTGAATTGCAGTCATGCCAAGTACCATAGCATCCATTGCATCAGTCCAGGTGCCAGAATTACATAAAATACCCCACTTTGACATCTCTGTTGATGGTCTCTCAGAGAGGCCATTCTGTGACCAGCAAATAGAAGGTCTTTCCATCCCCACTGTAGATGTAGTCTTCTAGAGAACAGTGGAGGTATACCACCAGGGCAATAAATGAGTGTAAGCCTTCATTGCCAAATACGATCTCTGGATAAACAGAAGACTTAAGACTCCAAGGCACCCTTTCACAAGTGCTAAATTCATACCCCAAACAAATGCTAACAAAAATTCTCATGTCTTTATATTATGTGTAGCCAGTAAAAAAAATAGATCTAGAGCCCTTTAGGGAGAAGCTCTTGAAGCACTTGGGGATACACTCAGTGTGTGGTGAGGTTAGCGCTATTCAAAAGCAGGTCTGAGTGTCAGCAGAGCAGATATTTATTTATGCCCACTGGGTTTGGCAGGAGCCCAGCAGTACAGTATATTTTTCTCTATTACACAGGCTTTTATTGTTGAATCAGCTTTATTTAATGGGAACTTCCTATAATAGGTTCCTGTTCTGGAGGGCCTCTTCTGAAGGTGAGGAAGCAGTTCAGCTTCCAGAACCATGCAGCCATTGGCTGTGCTACTGAGGCCAAGTAACCGAGTGGTGGCTGATGGCTCATACCAGTCCATAAAGAAGTCCACTAACACCAAGCAAGTAATTTTGTACCAAGGAGTTATTAAGAGTTTTCTCCCTATTACCTGATCTGAACAAGAACATCTTATTGCATTTTGTGGGCTTGGTTTGGGACCTTGACCAGTCCTGGGTGGGTTTGAACAGCAACCAGAAAATGGTCTAGAAATAAAATGACCCGAGGTGCACTGTCAATCTTTTGTGGGATGTAGTCCTAAGATGATCAGACTGTAGACTATTTCTGTTCAGCTCCACTAAAGGCTTCACGAGCCATGAACTTAACAGTGTATTAGGTTAAACTGATTTCTCCTTTGCAAAGAGTTACCTGAATTATTTATGTAGATATCAGAAAGGTTGCAATAAGGTGACCTGCAGAGAAGATCTTGATTGTTTATTCCTGATGTAAAGCCTACTGTGATAGTGCAGCCAGTGCCTTGCAGACCGTGTGAGGCAGGAGCTGTGAGAGTGCCCAGTGGTCAGTGTGGAGCTTGAGCTTCTGCTTTACCGCAGAAGAACATATTACCTGCACACTCCTGTGATCCACCCTGAACTGTAGGGGTTTCTAAAAGATAACCCTTGGACTATATGCATGAAAATGTGGTTCTGCCTTCCTGGGCTGTTGTGATAGTGAGTGCAGCGTGAGGCTCTTAGATGCTGTTGCAGTGGAGGCCGTGTGGTGGACACATGAGAACATGGCAGACCCCAGCCAGAAGAAGTGCTGCAGCATGTAAGCCCTTGTGCAATTAGAGGTGAGCTCTCCGATTCTTCAGAAGACTGTAGGCTGATTTAAATCAATAGGCTGATTTAATTAAAGCAAAACAAGATCTCTTCACAGATTTTCATCTGAACAGTAGTTTGACCAGTCCCATATGTTTGCCTCAGAAGTAAATAAATGGTAAACCCCCATTCATTATGTGGGAGCCTGCTCTAAGGGTGCATGTGAGATCTGACATGCAGACATGTGAGTGCAGCGTGCCATGTTGCGGCTGTGAGACAGATCCGTGTCCACAGCACAGGCAGGACTGAGGGCTGAGTGTGTGGATGTGGCCAGGGGCAGAGGGAAAAGCTGTGTCTTTTCTTTGGTAGTGTGAAATGGCCCTTGGAGTCAGTGTGGTGGGACCAATTCCAGCTGGTGAGGGTGGGAGGGGAGGGCAAGGAGCAGCACATGAATAAAGGACTATGGTTTTGTTGGCCTTGGAGTTTTCTAGGGCAGAGCTTGCCTGTGCCAGCCTGTCATAGCTGCACTGCTGAGCTGTCTTGCTTTATAAAGTTTTTATTTATTTCCCTTATCCTTCCAGTACTTTTTCAAATACCTTAATGTCCACTTCTTTCCATTGCTTTTCTTCCCTCTGGTGTCCCACTCTAATAAAATCATAACTGTGCCAATCACAAAAGTTCCCAAACAGAAGAATTAATGCTTTTACAGGAGGTTCCTTTTTTAGTCTTTTTTAAAGGCATCTCTTTTCTTTAAATGAAAGATGAAGCATTTTCTTTTATCCTTAAACTTTACTGTCACATTTTATTAAGTCAAAATGATAGTTACAGTCAGAGGAAAGCAGGATATGAATTTCTGGTACAGCCATTTTTAAAGTGTGCTTTGTTTTAAAGCCCTGAAGATTGATTGAAGGTATTTTTCTTTTAGACGTGGAGCTTTAGTCAAAGGGGGCCTGATCTGAGTTACCCTCTGTAAATCAGGATTAGTTCCTGTGAAATCAATGGAGTTACAATGATACAATACAGGGTGAGTTGGAAAAGACTCATGCCCTGAGAATGAATAAGGGAGGGACAATGTGTGATCCCCTGAATGCTGCACTTGTGCGAAGGGGTGATGCCACGAGGCAAAGCAGAATTATTTGCTGTCCCTATCAGGCTGCCATGAAAGGGGCTGGGTGAGAAATGGGCATGCTGGTGTGGGTTTGGGCTTGCATGGGTGCTGTGGTTGCACATCTCAGCTCGGGGGATGCACTGAGTGTGGAGGCCTCCTGCTTTGGTCAGAGAGAGCAGCTCTTTGCCTGTCCCCTGCCACCACCGCTACAGTCAGGGAGGCCCATGAGCCACGGGTCTGATTTAAGAGACATGAGGATGGTGGCAGAAGTGGCGCTTTACAAAATACCTGTCTCTGGAGCATATTTCACTGGATCCAATGGAGCCTGAATTTGTCAACCTTGTTTTGGCAGAGAACCAGAGGGATTCACTATGCAAAGTAGGAGAGGGCAGAGAGATGCCCCGTCACTGGGCCTTGGCACTGTGCAGAGGTGCAGAGGACAGGCTTTTGGGAGGGAGACGACAGATAAACTTGGACAGATAATATTTTTGGACATTTTAATCTTTTTTTAATGTATCTGCACTGTGTGTGAGCAGGAATAGCTAAGGTGGTAAAGATACATCAAGATGAGCAAATAAAGAATTGAAACAGCATGTCCTGTCTGAGATTTGAGTTTAACCAGGAATCTGAGCTCTTGTCTCTCATCTGCACTGAAACCTTGACAGCTGATTTCTTGAGCCCTAAGCCATTTTGAGCAGAGAGTCTAATAAGAACAGCTCTTTTTATAGCATTTAACTGTATCTAAACGGCTTAACGCTAGGGCAGCACTACATACCACTGCTAGCCTGGGCTGTGCTTAGGATGTGCAGTGGTTTAGCAGTCTGGATGAGGGCTAAGCACAGGTCATAGGCCAGCCCTCACAGTGAAAACCTGCAACTTGGGCAAAATTAGAGGCTTGAGTTTGGCCATGACCAGTAGAATTAAAACATTTACACTTCATAACTAGCTGCTGGACTCTCACAAACAGTTACTGGTTTGCTCTTGGCGTACAACTGACCTGCTCTCGCACATGGCACTGCTTCATATTCAGAGTATGGTTTTTTTTTTTCAGAAATAAAGTTGCAGCAGCTGGGAATAGCTATTACCGAGTTAGAGTCTCTCTTAAAATACTTAAAAAAATATGAGCAACGCAGCCTGGAAAGGGGCAGTTTGAAGGAGTAACCTTTTGCAATGCTCTTCACTGTCTGAATCTTGTTCAGCTTGTGCTCTAGGGCTCTGGTTTCTGTTGCCATTGATCAAACTGGCATTTACCTGTTGACTCCAGTAGACACCAGTTCATGGCTGCACATGACACTGATTTTGTTCAACTTACCAGTACATGAGAGCTCCACACATTTGATGGATATAATTGGATGTAGGAAATACGAAACACAGGGAAAGATAACACATTTTTTGCCATGTTTCTTTTTTGTCTTTGGTCATATATTACTTTCCACTTCACATCAAATTTGAAACCATTATTTTCATGCACACTTCGGATTTCCCTATGACAATAAGGAGAAAGAAGATGGAACTTTACTCCAAATACTGGTTCCAACTTTCTAAGGAACACTGAAGTCTCTTGGACTGTGGTAAAATCTCCCAGGGAAAGTGGCAGAAATCCAGCTACTTGGCACATTTTACAACTAGTCCAGACAAAACACTAGTAAATGTACTCTGCTTTGGCACAGCATAGGCTGTGGGATGTTATGAGGCTTTCCTGTATGCAACTTTTTGTCATTTTATGACCCTGATGAGCGTGAAACTTGAATTTACTCATCTGCTGATTCTAGACCACACAGGGCCTTAAAGGAGACCCCACTGTGTGTCTTTAAGCATTTTTTTTTCTCATTGCTTGAGATCATTGTTTAGATGCTTAGTATATAAAAATGGTGATATTGGCTCAGACCAAAAGTCTGTCTAGTTTAGTACCTTATTTCTAGGATTAACCAGTAGTCTGGCTGCACTGGGAGGAGTAGAGCATGCATGAAGTGAGATTTCCATGACTGACTCTTCCAATTTCCAACAAGGATATCTGACAGTGAAGAAGTCCTTTTGCCTCTTGTGTGTTTTCTACAACAACCATCACCTGTCTAAGGAAATTTGGCTTTGTCTTTTCTAGAACTTTTAGTGGATCTGAGGACTAAACAAAATGCATCTCCCTGGGGTTCACATCTCTGTGCTGTGTTTTACTTCTGGATCCGTACTGAAAAAAATGATCTTTTAAACCAATGGCTGAAAATATAATCTGATGCTTCATCATCAATAATTTTCATTACAGCGTGACTTGCACAACATCTCCATCATCTGAGATGCCACAGTACCCACTCGTGTACGCCCTGCAGTATGCTTGTGCTTAATGACAGAACGCTGTGCTGGCCTTAGCTTTGAATGATTTCACATCTTTTACTTCTGCCAGTCCCATTTTTTAATTTAACGAGATATTTGCTGTGTTTAAAAAAAACCTCCTCTGTAGTGAAGTGCTGTAGAACCTCCTTTGGAGAACTGGAAGGGGATTTTATACATCTCAGCGTAAAATCTGCATGTACATGGGGGTGGAAAAAATGTGAAATGCTGTAATTTCCCACTCACGCTAGTTAGGAAACCAAGTCCCTAGAACTACCCCAAATCCTGAATGCCAACGCTATTTTCAGTCAATGGTATGTAGCTGCTGTTGAGGACATGCATAATGGATGCACTGGCAACTCATCTTCATGCCAGTGTTTAAAATCACAGAGAAATACAGATAAGAATAAAACATAAGATTCATCTTTCAAAACAGCTGTCTCCCATTGCTGCTGGAAGCAGTCCCTTGTTACTCCTGTGATGCCCAAAAACCTTTGCGAACTTCTTCCAGCTCCTTGATGTCGCAATATTGTCCTCTGTATTGAAGTTCACTCCATACCGCGAGCCTCTCATTGCACATCAGTGCCTCATCAGCCCCCATTCTGGCCTCTTCAGCTTACTGAAGAGAGAGTTTCAACAAAAATGAAGAGGTATTGGGCACTGCAGGTGTTGACTGCTACACTGCCCTCATGAATCACTGCACCCGCAGGAACTGAGAATCTCGTTATGTGTGAATTTAATCAGAATCAGCTTTATCACTAGATAAGATTTAAGAGTTTGCTAGATTAGATTTAAGAGTTGGAGACTCCACTTGTTTTAAAACTCGTGGTTGCAAGAATTGAACAAAGTTACGTAGGAAAACACAATATGGACATCAGTAAGACTGAATTTGGCAATGCAGATTTTCTTAAGCTGCAGCAGCATCTTGGGGAGCCTGTGGCATGGGCTAATTAACCCTCCACCCCTTGCCTCAGGCCTGCTAGACCCAGGGGAGTTTTTTAGAGCTATATCTTTTCTGCTGCTGTTGTTAAAAACTGCTCACGTAGAAAAGGCATGACTTCCTCTCTCCTTGCCTGAGCGTGAGTGCTCCTCCTCTTCAGCTGTGCCTCAGCTCTTGTGACTGCCAGCTATAGCATCCCATGATAAAGCAGACAGTTGACTTGCTTCTCGCCATTCTCCCCATTAAGCTCTTAATTTTCATGTTACCTTAATTAGCACCTTCCTGGCAACACCTTTAAATTGGCTTTTCTTGTTTAAAGACATTTAAAACAGCAGCAGTAAAACTTATAAATCTCCTATTAGAACAGTATTAATTGCACATGTGTTTTTGTGATGAGTGATGCTGGCCTTTCCTTAGTGATATTTTGAATGTAGAATGACATTTAAACATGCACACATCATAAAACTGAGCACTGAGGTGTCTACACTGAGGGGCCCATTTACAGCTGGTGTATTTGAGATTTCATGTTCTCAGCGCTGGCCACTGCACACCAGCTACTGTACAAGGACATATACCCCAAAGGTACAGAGAGATATATATTTAGGGAGCTGTGCATTTCCCTTCTCTTGGAAGTTAGAAACCCAAATACAGCTGTAAATGGGGTCATTTTTTTTCAGATGCTGTTTGTGGAATATTATCCCGTGTACTTAGCACAAGTGGGGTTGGGATGGAAGGGAAACCTCCACCTTTCTCCACCCATTTTACACACTCTGGATGAGCATTCATCTTTCTGAAAGTGGAATTATTTGTATTTCAGGTACCCTCCCTGGGCCTACCTTGGAAGCTAGATCTGCAGCTGCCCTTCAGTCATGGTTTTTTCAAGATTAAAGGCCATTTCCCTGTCATTGCCAAGCCTTTTTCTTCTTGCTTTTCATCTCTCAGCATCACAGAATGTACCTGAATACTCTGAAGTTGAACATCAGCAATGTGTCAGGAAAGAACACCCCACAATTGCTTTTGAAGGTAAGATCTTATATTGCTGTTTCAAGTTCCAGTGGGATGATCTATTTTGAAGTCCTTCCTGGTGTTGTTATGGATGATGGTTTAGTTTGTGCTGTTTTCCTTATACCTGCGATCCACAGGCCAGTGCAAGTGGCCTGATAAATCATATTCCCTTTGATGCTTTACAGTGTTTTAACTCTGAGGTTTCACAGCAGTCACTAAATTCAGGCAGTTTTGGCACTACTGGTCTGAGAATCTCCATTTTCAATTCTGCTACAGACTCCCTGTCATCTTGTGCCACACTGAAACTGTGTTTCAGTTTCCTGTTCTCTAACTGGATTCAGTAATGCTTTTATACCTCACCTGGCTGACTGGATCCAGACTTAATAAGTGAAAAGTGATAGAGAATTTGGACATTGAATAATTGGATATTACTTGAATGTAAGAGAAGTAAATTGTTTTAAAATAGCAGAGAGTGCCTACCTTTTTGGTTTATGCACTTTTTTTGGTTTTGTGTTTATCACCTCTGCTAGTAGTTTTTCTGTCTTTTTTCTAGTCATTTAACTTGACACAGTCTTAAGAATGTGAGAGGGAACTTTTGTGTGGCAGCATCCTTCCAAGTGTGGGCAATCCTTTTACTGTTCTTTTACAACATGGAATTTCTCTTGTCCTAATCTCAGTTGGATTTTCCAGGAGTGCAAATCTACTCCTAAATCGCTGTCTGTCCAGTCTGTCCATTTACCCACACAACAGTTAGGTCATTATGTTACTGCCACCATTATTTCTGAATTCACCCCAGACTGGTATGTTAAGCTCAGTGTGCCAACATCATCAGCTGCTGAATCTCCTTGCTAAAAATGGTTTCCTTCTAAATGTTGAAATATCGATTTTGGTTCCCATTTAAAGCTTTTCAGTGCATCTCCAGTTACATTCTTTGCTAAAGGCAATTAAGTACCTTGCAATGTGTCTCCAGTTAAGTTCTTCGCTAAAGGCAATTTATTTGTGGTTTTGTGACCTTTGAGATAGGGTTTCCAGGAAGAAAGTAGTCAAAGGCTTCCTTGCTGACCTTTCGGGGTTCTTCTGGAGAGCTTTACTCTTCTTCACAGAGGAGAAAACTCTTGTCTCTTAATTTGGAAAGTGTAAGAGATTTCTTGTCTGTTTTCCATTATCTGTGCTTTAAAGGTTTAAGTGGATTAAAGTAAATTAGCAAAATCTTTAAGCCTACATGATATGGCACTGGCTCTAACCTCGCTCCAATGGAATGAGTAAATAAACCTTGATTTTAATTGCTAACTAAGTCTAAACATCTGTTTAACTGGGGAGAGGTGAAAGGAGAAACTTTTGTGGTTAAAAACATGCGAAAACTCAGTTGGATATTTAAATAGGTAATACAATAGTGAGGATGTTATAGGTTCAGAAAAGAGTAAAAATGTGTGCTTTCTCTATTAGCCAGGAGCACCAAACCTTGAGTTTACAGAAGATGTGTTTGTAGGATCCAGCACTGAGATAAATAATTCTGCAGGGAATATTAGACTCCAATTCCTGATGTTGAGGAATTGGTGGGCATTTTTTGGCACTCAAGCGCTACTTTGCAGAAGTGATGGCTGTGTAAACATACTTATAATCTGCCAGTTTGCTTTGTTTTAATGAGGCATGAAGTTTTCACAGAAAAAAAATAATGTCTCCTCCCCTTTCACTGTTGTTGTTTCCTTCCTCTCCTTAATGATAGAGGGCAAAATTGGTATGACTTAACTAGAACTCGACAATTATGCAAACGAAACAGAGACTGAAATTGCAGACACATCAAGAAAATGACCCAGATTATGATTCGTGTCTCTTAAACTTGAGTTAGTTTCAGGGTTATTGGATTTTCTCATCACCTGTTTCCTCATGATTGATCACGATACAGTTTAATCCTGTATTTTCTGCTGCAAAGCTCAGTTGGAAAATAGACAGGAATAAAGTTAAAGGCACCTTATTTCCACTGCACGTAGTATTTAAGTTCTGTGGAAGAGGGGTCATACCTCAAAACCCACATCTCAGTTGATAATATAATTTACCTTAAAGCTATATCCTGTTCTGATGGCAGCACAAGTAGCTTTAGGCTGCAAGGGGAGACAAGCAGGAGAATCTACATTTTATTTGCTCTTCCAAATTGCTCTGAGGATGTCTCTGCTTAACAGCCTGGTTTATGGGTTTTCTGTGGGTCTCCAAATGCGTTGTCCCACAGATCACAACCTGCTGGACACTGGGAATGTGGAGCCAAGGACTGAGAGTGACCCCAGCAGCAGATCTGCTGATGCTCTCAGTGCCAGGGGAGAGGATTATGTTACACCAGCAATTTTCAATGCATGGGCGGTAACAATAAGTAAGGCCCCAGACCATTCAGTCATACAGGATGCATTAGTTTACTGCCAGAATGAACAGATTAACAAAACCGTTTATGTTACAAAGGGGTTGAATAGCTTCTTTTTCACAACCTTGCTAGCCAGGCTTCCCATTCCAAGACAAATGGGATGCCCTAAAGGTGTTTTGTGTTCTTCAGTCTCCAGTTCCCACCTTGCTTGTGCTCAGCAGCTCTTTTTGTTGTACTTTCCCTCCATATTCATAACATCCAGTTAGCTGTATAATATCCTTGTCATGGAAGAACCCAAGTAAAACTCCTTTCTGTCTACTTTTAAACTTATTTCCTGAGAAATAATGTATTTTTTATGTCTCATCTCTTGCTTATTGTATCTCATCCACACTAGTCAACCGTCTGTTTGAATTGGTATCTCTTTGTATTGCTATGGGAGTGGTAAGAAAGAGAGAATACGCTCTCTTTAAGGAAAATAATCATTTAAGCAGAAAGGAGTCTTTGTATGCAAAATGCTTTTACTTTAGTTGTGTTTGGACCTGAAGAAATGCCTGTTTCTTTACAGAGTCCATTCCGCAAACCATCTGCCATTATTTGTGTCGTAGAGAAAATGGTCTAGATAAGTTATGGAACGTAAATTCTGGTCCTAAATATGCTTAGTTCATCTGCTTCAGATAAAGTTTGCACTACCAGGAGAGATGTGGGCTGGGAAGGGGCTGTGAGCAGAATGATTCATCCAAGCAGACTACATAGAGACCATGAGGGACAGGTTAGGAATTTCTGCTGTGAGCACTGTCCTGTGTGTTTGCACAGTACCAAACTAACACAACGGTGCCCCAGTTTCCCTGGGGTTTATAAGCGATGCTCATTGTACAGTTCAGCAACAACAATAACATACCCAGTTTGGGCTTTTCATAATTAGATTGTTCTACTCTGTGCTTATAGGAAATCCAGTTAAAGTTTGATTTCCCTTGTTAGATCAATAAGAAAATTATCTTTTACTTCCCAGGAGCCTGTTTCTGGTGTATTATTATCCATTTGGTTGTGAATGGGTAGCTACATTAAAGATCTTGCATGCTTATTTGTTTTACAGTGAGTTGAGAAATTCGTGAAACAAGTCAGGTATATTCTTAATGCATCCTTTTTAATTTATGCATGCACATACCCATGCATACAAGTCCTGTTTCACTAAACGGTATGCCATGTTGGCACAGCTCCAGCATGGACCACTCTGGCAAGCCAAACACCGGATGGACTGTTTCTAGTTCCCATCAGTTGTGCTTGACTTCCTTATCTTTTCCATATATATCTCATAACCAATAGATGGGTCCCTGCATTCACAACTGGGCTATGTCCTTGCTGTACTGTCCTGGTTCTTGCAGTATCCTTCATTGCTATACAGATGTTTCTTAGACATAAAGCACCTTTGCTATTCATTAAAGACATTTGGAGCTCCTTTGTAACATGCCCCTTGGGAAAGCCAGAAACATCATCTGCCACGGCAACACTATGTAAGATTTGTTATTTCAAGAAGCAGAGACATGACTGACATGAATATATATTGGTAATGGATGCAGAGTGCTTGGTTTCAGCTTGTTTACCAAGGAAGTGCTTAAAAGTTTGCAGACTCATCTGTGTTGTATGAATCACTTGGATGTTTACAGCTTAACTGGAAATGAGTTGTAGACAGGTTTCCACTTGCAGTTTCTGTCATTATTTCTTTCTCATTAGTTTTATCCATTGAATCACTATGCTCAGGAAAAAGCATGATAGACTTCACAGGTTTTTCTGTGTTCTGTCTCCTAGGGCTTTCTCCCCTGGGTCATGACAGTTAATGTAAGCTGGAAGAACATAATTTGTCCCTGCCTTAATAATCGCAGCATGTCTTCATCCACAAAAACCCCTCAGCTGATCCCATGCTAAAGCACAGGAGAGAGGCAGACTTGGTTAAATAGCTTATATCCCAGATCTTCTCAGGACCGCAAATCTCAGCTGTGCACACTGTATCATCACAGCTGATGTGAGTTCTGAGTGCAGCATTTAACCTTTTGTCTAATCCTCAGTCTGTCCTGGATGTAGACAAGTTGCTCTGTCTGTTGCCTCAGGTTTTCAAAATGAATTAACTTGGGAGTGTTTAAATCTGGGATTTTACTTCAGACTGTCTGTAATTATTTCCTCCTACCAGATGCATGTGATTCAGGTTGCTTGAATGTAGCTTGCTATATATTTTCTCAATATTTTCTTTCCTTAAACAACATTTTATTGAAACGTGGCCAGCTTCAAACACTGAAATCTGTGGGGAGCAGTTAAGTGTTCGCTTGTTGTATTGAAAGCAAAAGCTGTTTTAACTTTGTGGGCTGAAGGATAATAGGATATTTATTTCTTTTGAAGGTTCTTGACATTTTACCGAACACCCCCACTATTGTTGAATTGGTCATTAATACATTATTTCCTTTACTGTATATTGATGGAAAAAAGCACATTAGCATCCATCAACTCCAAAGGACAGCTAGGAGAGTCTCTTAGGAAATTCTAAGAAAGATAAACATGCTTCTTGAACAAGTGAGATTTTGACAATCCAAACCAAAATTTTAGTTAATGAAGGATGAAGATTGTGGGGTGAAGTATGAGAGGTGTATCTGGCTAAGCATCAAGGGGAAGGCAAAATACCTTTTGGGAGAATTGTCTTCTAGCTCATAGCCTTGCTGCCCTTCAGTCTTCGTACACAGTCCAAGCAGGATGGAGTGCTGACTGGAATCTGGTGGCATCTTGTGTGTGCTACAGAATATTTGACCTTCAGTGCATTTCACTATAGATTTTCTTTCCATTAAGCAAGCCTTGTGGCAATTTTCTTTTTAATCTGGAAAAATGGAACTGTGGCAAATGAAGCTGATATTTTCTTCTTTAGGGTTGATTTAGAACTTGTTTGAAAATTATGACTAATAAAGCCATGAATATACAGTGGTTGGGGAAGTAATTTTCTTTCAGGCAAAACTTCTGTAAATTACACCCAACAGCTCTCAATATATTTTTCATTCCATAATAATAGTTATAACAATAATGATGGTAGTTCTTTGACACTTCCCCATTGATGGTGTCCAAGGCACTTCACAAATAATTGCAATGAGATTTGATTGAAAACATTATGCAGCGAGCTGTTCCTTGGGGCCTCAAGAAGAAAGGAGCTATTGGAAGAGTGCCCTTCATTCACAAAATGCTTTAGACAGAGCAAATAATGACAAGCAGAAAGGAAAAGGAAGACTTCACAGTGAAGCTTCAGGAAGCAAAGTGATTGAGTAGCACTTACATATTGTAGTGAGGGAAGGTAAAATTTTAAAGGGGTGCGATAGCTCAAGTGAAGGAGCAGCTTCTGACCATAAGTAGTGAAGATGATGAGAGGAAGGGCATCTTTAGCAGTGAGACTGAGAAAGGTGAGTTCACAGTGTGGAGGAACAGGTACTCAGATGGTCACCAGTGTAGTATGCATGGACCAAGGCCATCAGAAACTCTGGTGAACAGCAGAGTAGCTTATTTATATTTTCCACAGGTATCACTAGGGTAACTGAGGCTAAGAGCAGCAGCCAGCAGCAGCATGTGTGGGGTCCTTTCTTTGTGGTTGGATCTAGGACATAGATGTGGGCTGCCGCTTTTCAGATCCCAGGCAGCACCTCAGAGAAAGGAAACAGGGTGGAAAGCAAAGTCCTTTTCTTCTTCTTGTGTTGTTCAATGTGAACAAAAACGTGCCTTATGGAGACTTCATTCTCAGTTTTAAAGTTTACTTAGCATAGTTCCCTAACTGAATAAGTTTGTGAGCCAGTGGTATGGCAGACCTCATTTATTTAGCACAACTGCTTCTGATGAGTGTTAGTAGATCACATTCTCCTAAAACCTTCCATTCAAGGATGTCATTATGCTTTGATAAAGTTCACTTTAGTACTAGCACTTTCATAAGAAATATTCTTATTTAATCATGCAGGGTTCACCCTGGAAAGCCACGAACATTCTCAGCTCAGTCATGCACTTAATCTGTACTTACCTTGAAGTCAATGGGATTGTGTACTTGAAACCAAGCGTACGCTTATGTGCTGAGCTACGCCACAGTCAAAGTGCACAGCAATCAAACATCAAGTCTGTAAATGGAAGCCCTAGTGTATTATTTTGTTTCTAGAGTGTTCTGCTACCATAGGTCCAACTGGCCAACTTGTTCCTCTAACATGGCTGAAATCAAGTGGTTAAGAAATCCAATGTGTTCCTGGGCTTAATATAGGATTAGCTGGCTGAAAGTCTGTAATCTGCAAAATTTGGTAGACTGGGTTAGAGGTTTTATGATCATTTCTAGCTTTGGGAAGTGCAGATAAAATTCTGAAGAAGCCTTTATGCTTTGGCTTAAAAAGCTCTGACTTAATAGATCATCCATTCTTTCCTTATTATAACATTGTGCAATCCTTAGAATGTATTTTAACAGAAGCGCTTGAGCTGCAAAATTCAGATTTGTATTTTATACATGAGGATTGCTCTGTTTTACAGCACAATAATAAAAGAGGTGGAGGTCATTGGTGAAATGTGGTGTTTGATAATTCTTTACTGTTAGCCAGCTTCCAATTTAAAAACATTGACCATTATGAGAACAGGTTTGTTTCAAAAGTCTTTCATGATTTTACAGCCTCTGCTCCGATTCATTGGTGTAGCTGACTCACAGTGACATCTTTGTACACAGAAGACAGGAATATAGCTAAAAAGTACAAACTGTGCATTTGTCTTGGCATCTCCAGTTCAGTCTCTGGCGAGCCAGCAAAGAGGGTCAACTTCTGTTTCAGATGTTCATCAAAATCAGACGTATCTGCTTCTGTGGCAGATCTGGGTACCTGCACTGAAACTCAAGGAGACTTTACCTGTGCTTTTTCTGCCCTCTCCTATGTTCTCACTCATGAAAACAGTTGTCCTTAATCTTGCACCTTCTCTGCTGGCACAAGTGGCTGGCGCAGACATGTAACTGTAAGGAGAGTGAAAAATATTTGCCTCCAGATGTGGAGGAGGCAGATTGAATGATGGCTGAGCAATGACAAAGGAATGTTTTTTGTCATCAGACTGCAGTGACTGCAGGAGCCAAGATGCAGCTTGCTTTCCCGTCTGAAAAGAGGGATTATACTGATCAGAAAGTCATAGGAAGCTGCAAGTGATGCATGAGCACTCACCTTATCTTTCTCAGCGAGAGAGATTGTGTGACAGCTGCAGTGCTTGTCTCAGTGAACAATGGATCGCAGTACTTAAACATCCTCTGCAACACCCTTAAGAAAACAAGACAGCTCTGGGTTTGCTAATGGTGGGGCTGTGCGTGGCATTGGTTAGCCGAATTTCACAAGGTGGTAGTAGGGCACAGGGCTATGGCTGCATGACAATGTGCAGTGCTGTGTAGGGTAGCAGGCAAGGTTTTCAAGGGGTGTTGTTCAGGAGGGAAGGCAGTGTTATGGTGGTGTTTGCCCCAGCTGGTAGCTTGCTGAGGAAAGCCAAATCTATTTTTTCACCACCCGTCGTCCCATTATCTGCACAGCAAATGGACATGCTCATAACTCAGAGATGTGCATCCATATCCTGCACTTTCCCAGCACTGTGGTGTCTCCTCTTGCTGTTGATCAACCAGTGCCATTGAGGATCTGTAATGCTGGATGTTAGCTTGGGTTTGAGGTCTTCTGAGCGTCTGAGCAACAGGAGCAATGCTGTAGTGAGAAGAGCCTCGCTCACATTACATTACTTGTTTCCCAGTCCCCCAGCCTGAGGCCTGGAGACTCACAGAGTGAATCTCCAGCTTCTTACAGCCCTTCACCATGTGCAGATAGGAACCCAAGTGAAACAGAGAATGAGCCACATCTGGCCTCTGATGGAGCAGAAATGCTGAAGAACTGTAGAAATGTGCAGAACTGGGAATGTGACTCAGTCTTTTGATCTCCGTCCTTAGGGCCTCCCTAGGACAACTTAACAGCACAGTATCCCATACTGGGAGTGAGCACTAGTTCATGCTTATTGTCTGGTGTTTTCTTATCTGGGATTGGATCCCTGGGTTCTTCCTGATAAAATATTGCATTTTGCCAGCTGCTCCATATTAATGACAAAAGAAGTAAATAAATAAGCAGTCATAATTGTACTTTTGCAAAACTTAGGTTTGAACAAAGTTCTTTTTTCTCCACATTGAAACAATTTAACAACACTTGTTTTGAAGAAATTATTAAAATTTAGGAGACGAAGAGTCAAGATGCTCGGTGTGCATTAACAGTTAGTGCCTCCTGTACATCACATGCTTTACAGATAATTAGGCCTTGATGCACTAGCCAGTATCCTTAAACCCAGTCAACAATTGGAAGCACTGAGACAATAAATAGTTTCATGATTTGCCCAAGACAGAGGAGACTCCAATGTCAGTGCCATTGGGCACTTGAACCATGCCTACATCTGCAGATGTTATTTCTCTCTTGGGATGGATGAAGCTCAGCAAGGTCAGTTCAAGGAGGAGCTGTAAGAGACAGGCACAAAATCATCTAAGTTTGACATAACTTTAAATGATAACACGTCTATCTTATGATAACATAGTTTACTATGATTATAGTGATTCCTATGGCTCTGTGAAGGTAAGACCTGAGTCTTTGGTGTTTTGGTTTTTTTTTTTCCCTTCAGGGTGGTAAAGAGCAGAGCCGTTTCTTGAGTCTCCTTCTTTTCCTTGACAGTTGAGAGGTGGGACTATTCCCTCTTTCACAATACGAAGAGAGAAAAAGTCTTATTCTTTCTTCTTCCAGTCGTCTCCTATCCATGTATTATTGGACAGGCTGAGGAGGACATTACCAACTGTTTTACTTCTTAGTTCTCATTGAGGGGGAATGGCTCACTGCAAGCAGCTATCACAGTGACTCTTAGGCCACTCATGGGTTAGCTCATTGTTTTTCTCATCTGGGGATGAGTTTCGTAGTTGGCCAAGATGGGAAGAATTGATTGAGTGGGCAGGAAATGAGGTAGAAACATGACTGAAAGGTGAAGACTGCTAGAAAAGAAGACAGGAGTGGGAAGGGAGGTGAATAAACTGGTCAGAGGAATAAACTGAGTGAAACCATGAAAATGAAACAACTGGAAAAACATCCAAGTTGGATTTGGGTATTGGGGGGAGAGAGAAGGAAACTGTTGGTTTGGTCCATTTTGTAGAAGGGGGTGTACAGCCTTCTGAGTCCTCATAACTGTGAGTGGGGATCAGAGATTTAAGATAGCAATGAAGCCAGAAATTGCAGTTATTTGCATGAGGACATATTTAATGTACGATTAAAGATTTCAACCGATCAGGTTAAAGAAAGAGAGAATACCAGTAATGAGGTGGAGGTGGTGATGGGAAGACAAGACAGCAGGGTGATATGTATGCGTAGGAGGACTTCTGGGGTAAAGCCAGCTTGAGTTTTTTGGCCTCATGAGTAAAGTTGAGCTCTGAGTGCTGACACATTTGTTTGCTCAGCTCTGCCCGTGCAGCAGAAGATTTCTCCTTCCCCTGATAAATTTGCTGGATTGTGGAGTGGTTTTGTGTTGTAGAGGCTACTTGTACATCTCAGCATGAGGTACAAGGGAAAGCTATTTTCCAAAGGCTGTTGCACTAACCTGTGATGTGACCTACAACAAAGTCCTAATACTTAAAATGAAGCTGATATTAAAATATGATTGATTGTCAGTCTAATAAAGATAACACTCTAAGTAGATGTTAACTTCTGTGCATCCTTGGACGTGTCCACACTTGCTGCTTTGTGTCTGATGGGTTCTGGTCAGTCGCCCACACAGAGAGGAAACTCCAGCCTCAGTCTTAGCAGGCAACTGTCTACTTCGTGGTAGGTCTGACTCTGAAAAGAGGACGTTTCATCAGCCTATACCAAGACGACAGCCTGAGACTTATGTTATAAAGTGATTTGCATCTGTTGGTCATTGTTGGGGTCCAACACTGAGAGTGCTCCAGGATAGTGGGTGGTCTGAAAAAGATCTTAAGTGGTTGAGTACTTGCAAACTGGAGTACCTGCCAGTGGCTAAACATGGTTAGCCCAGTGCCAAGGCTGAAGCAAACCAAAAGGAGAGGAGATTGTACAGTTCAGAAGTCATGGCTGTCATCTGGGCCTCCCCATGAATACTGAAATACTCACACACAGTAATTAAAAACACCATGAACTACCAGGCTGAGTTAAGAGAACTTATGAAGATCATAATGAGTCAGTAAGGGAGGCACTTAGTATGCGTGCAGGTTAACACCGCACAAAAGTAGGTCTGAATATCTGCAGAACAGGTATTTATTTATTCCCATTGAGTTTGGCAGGTCCCAGTGCTTTATGTGTGCTCTACTTCATTGCACAAGCCTTTACTGTTGAATCAGCTTATTCTACAGGGGCTTTATGTAATCTATGTGGTTCAGGTTGTGTTTTCTGGAATGGGGTCTCCAAATCTTCCTTCTATTCAACTTCTCTACCTTTCTCCCTTAAGGTCTTTTAGTGATATCTTTGAGTATACCCTTATTTTGTGCAAAGAATTCTTGATCCTGTTTAGTTTAGCTTACTTTGCTCCAGACTAGGAAATCCGTGTTGAGAATTATTCCAGAAAAGATGTTCTTGAACATCACAGTGGTTAGCCATGCTCCATTCACCTAGCAATGGCTATGCAATTTCAAGGCACGGGCATTTAACCTCTCTGATCTTGCGTGGTGTGTGCTGGATGTGCAAAGCTGTTACATCCTGCTGGAGAGGGGAGCTGCAAGTGAACTCAAGTGAGATGAAGCAGTAAATGCTGTCCTTCAAACAGGGAATTCTCAACTCGGTGTTTACATACTTCTTTCCTCCAGAACACACAGCGTAAGGATGAGGTGGGGAGCAGCTGGTTTTGAAGAGATGAAGACACAATTATTGCCAGGTTTACCACATCTTTAGAAGCTGATCCAAAACCCATCAAGCTCAGTGGAAAACTGCCAATGATTTGAAGAGCCTCTGGATCAGGCCCTTAAACCCAGCTCCTGCAATGTGGCAAGCCCTCCTGTGTGCAGCTGAGTGATCCCTGTACTCTCAGGAAGCCGGTGCAGAGCAGTGTGCTAGCAGGCTGCAGGGACCACCCTCCGAAATGACAGAGGGCTTCTTTTCACCTTGTCTTATGTATGCATAAAAGCCTGAGCACAGCTGTGTCTGCAGACTTAGATTTCCTGCAAAGCTTTGTCTTTGCAGCTGGGTACCTGAACCACCCCGAGCTGTGGAGGGACTCGCAGAGCTTTAGAGGCTCTGAATCAGATGTCTGGTGATGGATGGTGTTGGAAACTATTAAAATATTTTGTTCATTGGTCCTAATGTGGAGGAAGGGAGAGCATAGATCCTTAACCCCCTGGAAATTATTAGAGATGAGAAGCACAAAGGAGGCCTTGATGAACACTTTGCCCCTAAGCCATATGGTTCCTTGCTTTCCGGCTCCTCCTGCCGACATGCAAAGCCAGGGCCTTGGGTTTTAATTTTTCATGCTGTTTTTAAACAGATACTTTTGCAAATGTAAACATGCCCCAGCACTGAAGGTTTCCAGCCAAATTAAAGAGTCAGCACTGGAAAAATCAGCCTTCTGAGAAAGGTCAAATACAAGCAAACTCTGTAGTTCATTGGGTCCATATGTGTAAACTTCAGCTAATATGGGATAGACCCAGGGCAGCACTTACCTTTTAGAACTGAGCTAGTTTCAAAATGAAAGACTGTAACTGTCCTTAGGGATTCCTGTGGTCTGAGCAGTAGATTTGAATATGTTGAATTAAAAAAGACCCACGTCCTGACTCTCGGTTGCATTTCCATTCCACTTTATCCCTTCCCTCTTAACAGGAAAAAAGAAAGTTGAGAAGGAAAATGTGGCATTTGGCATTAATTCTGACAACTCACATTTAGACATTCTTAGCAGGGACCGTGCTGGGTTTAATAATCTCCAACTACATGCCTATAAAAGCTTAATTTTGCGATGAGGATGCATGCCTTGCAGCCTTTAATTTAATAACTGGGAAGGGTTTCTTTATAAGTTGTACCACCTGCCGTAGTAATAGAAATCAAGACACTGCCTGTTATTTCTTGGGCTTGATTGACATTTCAGCCAACATGGAAAGATTCAAGCCACCTACTGCCTTTAATTTTTTTTAATTATTTTTACCTGTAATTTGTCAGAGCTTGCATTAAAAGGAAGAACTGTGCCTCTCTGAAGTGAGGAGCTTCTGCTTAGAGCAGCAGATGAAGAAATATTCTTCCTGGCACTGCACTGTAATAGTGCCTTAGTCAGTGGGAAAAAGTTGGTAGGAGGAGAGGAGGTGAAATGACAAGAGAAATTGTGGCCTAAAAGCAGGATCCTTAAGAGGTGTCATCGTTATATAGCAATCCCCTAATCCCACCCCATCAGCCAACAGAAATGCCGGGAGTTCTGCAGCACATGTCAGCGGGCTGACCTACCTGGAAGGAGTTATTGTTGCTGCTTCTGCTGCTGGGCTCAGAAACGTCTCTGCAGCTAAAGAGGTACAGGAAAAGACGACAGAGCCCCATTACTTAGGAGAATGCCAGAGGTGAAACTGCGGTGCCTCCCTGGTGCTAGTATATCATTAAGGGTCCCAGAGGAGTGTAGGAGGTGGAGATGCTTGAAGGTTAGACAGGCTGAGTTATTCCTCAACTCATGCCTTTTTGCAGAAGAGCGGAGGAGGTACATGTGTTGCGTGTGGTTTATGCAGTGTGACAGGAATGCTGAGAAGGGCTGGAAGCCTTCAGCTCCTAGGAACAAGAGTTTTAGATTGCGAGGATGGAGGTCTCATTGCCAGAGAGGCCCTGGCAGCGTCCAGTTAAGTGGGGCATGGGACCAGGCCTGATGGTATCCAGCTCCATGGTAAGGGGGCTTAGGAGCTGATACGAAATATGGTGGTGTTCAGGGCAGAGACAGAAGCTCCATGACAAAGTTCTGCTTTGGAAAGGGAGGCAGGACAAGTGGAGTGCAGGGACTTTTATATCTGTTTTCTTAACGTTTTGATAACTGAAGGGCTTGATTAAGTTTCATCCGTCCCTGTCGGGAGAAGGGACTTGAAATTGCTCAACAAATATCCCTACGTCAACCGGTTTACACTGTTGCACATCTGTAATCCTGCAAAGTGTGACAAGACGCCAAAGGCCTTAATGAGTTTCCTCATCAGCATTGTCATTTCAACTGTGTGGAAAGGGGAACTAATGCCTGCAACAAAACATTCAAACCTGCCTGCCTTTGGTGGGACTTCTCAATTTATCATTGGGGATATAAAATGACAACAGAGCATGTTTTTTCAGAGCCCTTTTGAACTGTTCTGAATAGAGCTGCATCGTTATTGTTATGAGCCATCAGGTCATTGGCTTGTGCATTGGTATCCTGTTGGCAGGAGGGCAGAAGATATTACCTTTCATACTGAGCTTCCTGGGTCTCCAACATCCAGTCCTTGAATGAGACAGGGTTACTTGTCAACAGGCCACAGAGGGATTAGACATATACTGATTTGGTCTCATTCGTGCTTTGCTCCCTCAGATATTTTGTATTTTCCCATGTATTTAACAGGCAGAGTAGTTAACAGCTGTAATAAACTCACAAGAGAAGTCCTCACAGTAGAGCTGGATGACTTTCTGAAAGATGCATATGAATCTATCCCCAGTTCTTTTGTGCAGTAATGGTGTCAAGTGCGAGGCTGAAATTCTGCGATCTGTGATACGCACAAGGTCAAAGTTGGTAAATGTGTTGAAAGCTGGGATTTTGTGAATGCCCTAGAATTATGCCCGAGAGTACCCCAAAAATAGTGATTCAGCTTTTTCTTTAAACAGGTGTATTTTTTCATGGCATCAGGACTATCTGCCCTAGATACCACAACTGGTGTTTTGTTAATAGATGTAGCTTCTGGAAGAAGCTCCACGAGCATAGTGTAGCCTGATCTGTTGCTTTACATTTCACCTGTGTAATTGCAGTTTGGACAATTGTCTCGATTGGCAAATCCAAGTGAGCTGATAGAGCCAGTCTCCAGCTTGTGCAGTCTCTCAGTCACAAAAATGCTGTGATGACCACCCCCATCTAAATTAAGGAAGGATTTAGCTTATAAGGATCCCAGATCATAGACAAAGTGGAACCTGGTAGAGCACCTAAAACCTAAAAGAGAAGGTAAAACCCGTCATTGGAGCTGCCAGGTCTTGCGTGCTGATCACTTCTACCCTAACTTGTTTTTCGATCAGTTCACCCCACTTTCTCTTTCTGGAGGGCAGCAGTTTCCCTTTGCTTGGCACAGGAGGGAAGGCTATGGAGGTGTTACAGCAGGAAACCCAGTCCCTTTACATCACTTCACACGGGTACTGAAGATGGTTCCCCAGTGTTAACAGAAGCGGAGCTGCTGTTGTCTCCGAGACCGCAGCTGACACTCCATCGTGGATGTGAAAATAACTGCTGAGACAGCTTTGTGTTTATGTGTGGGGTTTTTTGCACGTTCCGCAGAGAATCAGAATAAATAGAAAACCTTTAAATAGATTATTAATTAGCCTTCCCCTGACAGATAACTCTAGGAAATCCATTAGTGGATGTCCGGGTGAACGCATTGCTTCTCCAGCAGTTTTATTGTTTTCTGCTTTCTCATTGTCCTTGCAGATCTGAAGCCCTGGGTGTCGAATTTCACCTATCCAGGTGTGCAGGACTTCTCCCAGCTTGCACTGGATGCCAACAGGAACCAGCTCATTGTGGGAGCAAGGTAAAGATAATCTTTTAATTAGGGCAGGGTGGCT